>NW_007253822.1:896672-957198 GCF_000164805.1 Carlito syrichta | reverse complement strand
TTCTGCACTCCAGTCTGGGCGACAGAGTGAGACTCCAACTCAAAAAAAAAAAAAAAAAAAAAATGGGTTCTTGACTGGGATTTCATTAATTCTGTAAATCAATATGGAGAAAATTGATGTCAGATTTTCTGTTTTTATGTGTGTCGGATAGGAGTTTGTTCGTTTAATTTAGTTTTTAAATTATTCACATTGTGTTGTCTAATACATTCTTATCTTTATCTGTAAATTCTGTGTTATGATAATCCCCTTATTCCTGTTAGTAATTATTTGAATTTTCTCTGTCTTTCTAGATCAAGTTTGTCAGGGATTTACCTATTTTTAAAAACTTTCAGAGTACCAACTTTTGGGTTGATTTGATTTTTTGTTTGATTTCTAATCATTAATTTTTGGTTTAGTCATTATTTTCTTCTTTTCTTCTTTGGGTTTAAGTTGTTCATTTTTTAATGAATTTTTAAGATGGATGCTTTATCATTGGCTTTTCAGTCTTTTTGTTTGTTTGCTTTTGTTTTTGTTTTTGAGTTGGAGTCTTCCCTCTGTCGCCCAGACTGGAGTGCAGTGGCCGCTCCCGGCCACCGCAGCCTCGACCTGCTGGGCTCCGGCGATCCTTCCGCCTCAGCCTTCCGAGTAGCCGGAATTACAGGCATGCGCTACCACGCCCGGCTGATTTTTTGATTTATTGTAGAGATCTGGTCTCACTGTCCAGGCCGGTCTCGAACCCGCAGACTCAGGCAATCCACTCACTTCAGCCTCCCAAAGGCGCCTGCCACCGAGCCCGGCTGGCGGCTTTTCAGTCTTTAAAAAAAATCTGCTTATGTCTACTTCTGGCACAACTTTACGAACATTTTCTAAGTGTCATGTAATAGTTTCAGTATTATCCAGCTAAACATTTTCTGATCTCCATTGTGATGTATTCTTTGACCTATGGATTATTTACAAGTGCTTTCTGAAATTTCTACACAAAGCAATTTTTCTAGTTATCTTTTAGCATAATTTTATTTTGGTTATTTGCTCAGAGAATATATTTTTGGTTATTAGTAGAGTCTTTGTCTATATATTAATTAGGTCAAGTTTGTTCAAGTGGTCTGTTATACTGATCTTTGTTCTCTTACTGAGAATTGTATGTTTAAAATTTTCCTTGCTTTATGCTAATGTATCTTAAGACTGTATTTTTATGCATGCCTACAAATTTTGTCACCAGACAATACACCTATTCTGCTATACTAATACTTTTGGATTTAATTCTAGTTTGATACAAATATTTTGTCAGTTTTTGCCTGATTTTCCATCTTTAATACACTATCAAACTTTCTATGCCCTTACATTTTATGTATGTCTCTTGTATTCAGCATTTTGTTTTTTTTATTTTTATTGTTTGGTTTTTAATTATGTTTTATTTGGTTATCTGTAATAAATTTGCAGAAATTTCCTTCTAATTGGTCATTTGTATTTTTACTTTGCTTATTGTGATTTTTTTTTTCATTTTTTTTGTTTGCCAACCAATCTAAAGTGATAATTTTTTTTTTTTTTAATGTTGTTGAATTTAGCAATCTTTCACCTGGAATTTTAGTCATAGACAATCTTTCCTATCCTCAGGTTATATGAGAATTCATCCATGTGTTCTTTTATTGCTTCTTAGAGTTTTATTTTTACATTTAGATCTCTGATCCATTTGGAATTTATTCTTAGCTATGGTGTGACAGATAGATCTGTTTTTATTCTCTTTCAAATGGCTATGCAGTTGCTCCCAAACGATTGCTTTTTCAGACTCTCTTTCTCCCATGATTTCACCTTAATGGTCTACTAGATTTTCATTTGTGATCAGTTGTATTTTGGGACTTTCTGTTCAGTTTTGTTGGTTTTTCTGTCTATTCTTATGCCAGCATAAATTTGTTTTAATTATAGAGCCTTTGTAACATGTTTTTATATCTGGTAGGATTTTTTTTTTTCTTCGATTTCTTCACATTCCACTGTTTTCCTTGCTGTTTTTGACCTTTTTTTTCCTATGTGAATTTTTAGTTAAACTTTTCTAGCTGACTAGACATGCTCATTGGAATTTTTGTTGGGATTAAATAAACTTTGTGAATTAATTAAAGAAGACTTGACACCTTGATGACATTAAGACAGGTTAACCAATGAGAAGGAATGTTTTTCCATTTGTTCCAGTTTATTTCTGTTTGTTTTAGGAGTGTTTTACAGTTTTTTCCTGAAAAATTCAGTTCTGAACACTTTTTGTTATGTTTATTCCGAAATATTCTATTCTTAAGCTGCTACTGCAAATGAGATTTTCTTTACCTGTCATATTTTCTTACTGGTTATATGTACAGATGGATGCTATTGATCTTTATTTTTTTTATGTTCTGCTAACCTTTCTGAATTCTTTTATGGTTTGAATTAATTTTATCATATTTTTTCTTCTGGTATTTTTCTAAGTATACTGTCTGGAAATAGAAATAGTTCCATTTTTCACTTAGTATGTTTCTTACTGTTTTATCTTGTCTAATTGCATTGACTAGTACTTTCAAAATAATGTTTGCATATTTTTTTATAAATTGAACTTTTTATTTTGAGATAAGTGTAGATTTGCATATAGGGATAAGAAATAATATGCAGAGATCCCATGCACTGTTTACCAAGTTTCCTCAATGGTAATATCATGCAAAACTGTAGTACATTATCACAAGAATGTTGACATTGATATAGTCAAGATAGAGAGTATTACCACAAGAATCCTTCATGTTGCCCTATTTTTGCCACATTCACTTCTCTTTTACCTTTGTATACCCTTTTTAACCTATGGCAACCATCAATAATTTTCTATAATTTTTAGCATTCAAGAATGTTATGTAAATGAAATTATATAGTATGGCAAACTTTGAGATTGGCTTTTTTTCACTCAGCATAATTCCCTGGAGATTTACCCAAGTTGTTTTGTTTTACTAGTAGTTTGTTCTATTTATTGCTGAGTAGTATTTCATGGTATGGATATACTCAGTTTGTTTAATTGTTCATCTGTTGAAAGATGTCTGGGTTATTTTCAGTTTTGGCTATTATGAAAAAACCTGCTATGATTCATCACTGAATATAAGTTTTCATTTCTTTGGGATAAATATCTAAGGATACTATTGCTGAGTCATAGTAGTTTTGGGTTTTGTCTTGTAAGAAACCGCCAAACTGTTTTCAGAGATGGCGTACCATTTTAAATTCCCACTAGCATTATATGAGCCATCAAGTTTCTTTGTATCCTCACCAACATTTGACATTGTTATTTTTAGTTTTAGCTATTCTGATAGTTGTGTAATGATATCTCACTGTAGTTTTAATTTGCATTTCTCTAATGGCCAGTGATGAACATCTTTTCATGTACTTATTGCTATCTATATATCCTCTTTGATGAAATATCTGTTAATGTATTTTGTCATATTTTTTTTTCTAATTGAATTGGTTGTTTTTTTTTTAACTGTTGAGTTTTGAGAATTCTTTACATTGAAAAAATTTTTTCTTCCAGTCTACAGCTTGTTTTTTCATTCTCTATCACGGAGCCTTGCCCATACCAAAAGTTTTAAATTTTTATTTAAAATTTTTTAAAGGTCAAATCTATGCTTTTGGTGTCAAAGAAATCTAAGAACTCTTTAAGCACTAGATTTAGAAGCTTTTTTTCATATGTTTTCTTCTAGAAGTTTTAGAGTTTTGTATTTTACCTTTAAGTACGTTATCCATTTTGAATTAATTTTTGCATAAGGTATGAAATTCAGTTTGAGGTTCATTTTTTTTTCCCACTGTATATATATATATATATATATATATATTTTAAAGCTCCCCAGGTAACTGATAAATGACCAGGGAGAATCATTGAACTAGGTGATTAGCAAAACCATTTCTGGTCCTGCAAAGTTATGAAATGCTTGTTTCAAACTGTACTAAAATTAGATATTAGGGCTATGAGAACACAGGAGCAAGGTGAATTTGACAAATACAACATGCTAAAGATTCTTTGTGGAACTTCATAATGTAGTAGCTTAGAGTTGAAGCTCTAGATACATGAGAGAAGTTTATAGCATCTGGGAAAATGTCTGTATTTGGTAGGTTGATAGGGCAGTGATTCCAGAGTTAAGAACATGCTGTAAATTATGACTCTGTGGGGGCTGAATTACTTTCTTTCTTTTTTTTTTAATTGGAGTCTCACTCTGTCACCCAGACTAGAGTGCAGTGGCACACTCACAGCCACTCCAGTGTTGACCTGCTGGGTTCCAGGGATTCTTCTGCCTCAGTCTTCCAAGTAGCTGGAACTACAGGCATGCGCTACCACGCCTGGCTAATTTTTGATTTATTGTAGAGACCAGGTCTTACCAAGTTGCCTGGGCTGGTCTCGAACCCGCAGGCTCAGGCAATCCACTTGGCCTCCCAAAGTGCTAGGATTACTGACTGAGCCACCGAGCTTGGCCTGAATTACTTTCTTGCCTTGCATAAAATTGGGAATATGTGTGTACATTTTGTTGGAAAACTAGTGATAAAGAGTTCTTGAGTTTTCTTAGGTGTTATCATATGGTAAAAGATACAGAGCAATATAAGTTTGAACAAAAGTAGTTTATCTGTTAGTTGTATATGTGCTATTTTATTAAAACGAGGAGAAAATGTTTCTAAATAATTAGGACAATTTTGATACATGGAAATTAAGAAATACGATTAATAATTGAATTTATTAAGGGCACATTAAATAATTATGCAGACTTTAGATGACATGGCACAAATTGGGAAAGTAGTACATGAATTTTTTTTCACTTTTAACAAATATTTGAATATCTTTTTTGCGACAAGCACCATTCTAGATACCTGGAATACATTAGTAAAAGAAACCACCTTTGTAGAGCTTACACTAAAGGGAGGAGGAGTCAGTGAACAATAAACATGAGTTAACTATATAGTATGTTAGGTCTAGTGCAATGAAAAAAAAGAAAAATAGAACAGGGAATGGGGTATTGGGAGCGAAGGCAGTTTTCAGTATTTAATAGGGTAGAAATAAGCATAACATAAAGAACACTTAGGGTAAGATTTGAAAGAGGTGAGGGAGTCTGAGATGAGATGTTTGGGAAATGGTGTTAAGGCAATGAGAGAGGAGATAAAAGCTGGTTGGGCAGGCAGACAGGGAAGGTCTCAAGGAGACTTAACACCTGGGGGAACTCCCCCTGCACCACCCCTGTTATATCATTGTTATCTGAAAAATGTGGTTAATGTGGTTGAGAGCATCCTCTCGACTCAAGATTAACTGCTAAAAGGACCTTCTACTTAAAAGCAGGATGTTAAGTGTCCTAACTTAACCTTGGCTTATTATAATATCATTAACATATCATTTGCATTGTGGTTTTAACCACCATGCTCCCCCCTCAGTGGGCTTTTCTGTGGTATTTATGGGTAATATTCAATGGAGTAACTTTGGTTAAGGACCCGCATGCACAATATAAGGTGGGTCTCAGGAAGTAAGGGTTGGTTGAGGTATAAATGAGAGAAATGCCCTCAGAAAAGATAAGATAAAACCACAAACTCCTAGCACCACTAACCCATTTTGAGGCCCTTCTCTACTCTGGAGAGCTTTGTTGCTTAATAAACTCATTCTGTCATTCATCCTTTTGGTGTCCATGTTCCTTAATTTTCTTGGTCGTGTGACAAGAACCCAAAGTCGCTGGTCTAATCTGACCGTGGAGTTAAAAACTCCTGCAACAGCAACAGGAAGAGCCGGCAGGCCAAAAGGCAGGAAGATGTCTGATGTTTTTGACTTCTGGATTTTTTAAGTAAATCGCAAATCATTTGTAAAATTCATGATGTTAAACATAACTCACACTTAATGAACATAAATCAATTTTATAAATACTTTCTCCTAGCGTGTAGGGAAACTTCCTAACTGGGGTTCACATTGGCTTGTGAATGGTCCTGAGATTGTAAATTTTGTTTTATATCCCTTCATGACTCAGTGGCCTGCTAGAGCTTTCAAGGATCTCAAGATACTTAGTCTTTTTAGTGCTTGGTGTTGTGGACTCTTTGCCTTATTCAGGACCAGATATGAGTATTGGGTAGTCTTAGGTTTCCTCAAACTCCTGGAGTTAATGTTGTAGACTGTTACTGGAAACTACTTTCAGAATGTACTTGGAAATTTTTTATTTTATGCCTCTTTTTACCCAGATTTAGTGCTTCATGTTTAAGGAAAAAATGGTTCAAATCAAATAATTAGAATTCATTTTTTCTGATATACCCTTTAAATACTATTCTTCTCTCCAGGATAGGTATTCTAGCTTTTATTTATAATGATTAGCAGTTTTTTTTTTTTTTAAAGGAAGCTTAATTCCATTGTATTCTGTTTTTGCTGTTGACTTGAGACCTTTATGATATGGTACTGAGCTGTATAGTAATGCTATACAGCACTATCTGGTCACAAACTATTCTGATTTGATAGTTTCCAATGTCTAATTTTTAAATTTATTCTGTATCCTTCTGTTGAGTTTGTCAATTATCATTCCTTCCAGTTATTCCCTTTCCCGTTCTAATCCTTTATATATTAATTGGTTCCTAATGCAGATAAAGGTAAATACATTATTAATGTTATTAATGCAGATAAAGGTAAGGAAATAAACTTACTTTCTATCTAATTATCTATAAGGAAACTCTGGGTGATAATTTGAGAATGTTTTAATACTTTTAAAGAGAATAAGCTAGTTTTTATTATTTTCAAGATAATAAATTGTAATTTAATTATGTTTTCTTTAACACCACGTACAACTAAAATGACACTTTACAGTTTAAAAAAAGTAACCTTTTCTTTCATTATTCATTAGTAAAAATCGAAGTGAGTGATGGTTTAAAAAAAGAAGTACCTTTGTGTTGGCTTAGTTGATTTGCTGGTGAACTTAATGGCTGTTCATTATAAAATTGATTTAATTAAGAAGTTATGTTTTTGCTATTTTTGTTTAAAAACTAAAATATCAGCTGAAAATAGACATGATTATATGTTGAAACAATTTTTTAGAAAGAACCCTTGGAAATAAAGGAGTTACAAAAGTAAAAAGTAAAACAATAATTTATAAATTTGAACATGAGCCCAATGATTCCTTTTTGGTCTTATTGTTTGATTACACTTTTGGTCTTATTGTTTGATTCTGCTTTTAAGTTTACTTTTTTCTTCATGTTGTTTCCAATAATATAAAATCAATTATTTATTCTGGATCTTGAACTTGAATTTAGAAATACCTTTATTAAATCACTCTGGAAACATGCACAATAAAGATTCATTGAGGAAAAAAAGTGTGATTTTTTTTGAATTTTCAGTGAACTCTCTATGATGTTCCTATTCATTGCTACCTTGCTTTTTGTTTCTTCTCATATCATGAAACAAATCTTTAAGTATACAGACTTAGTCGCTTTTTAATATCTCTTCTGCTTCCTATTAGGTTTATGAAAAACAATTAGAATTATTTTTAAAACACATATACCACAAAATATACTCATATACCTGATTTCAAGTATTCTTTCTTCTTTTTCCTAAGCAGAAAATACAACATAATGCACAATAATATGGATGTACTGAGTTCTGTTTCTCGTTTATAAAATATGGTGACCATTGAGATATGTCATGCCCAAGGCATCTTTCTTTCTCCAGTTCTTTTACTACCATTAAATCCTTTGTTGTACAATTAAGATATTGATATAAACAATCTAGAACTTCTTCACATGTTTGAAATAGCAGTAAAATAAAAAAGGGAGTTGGAAATCTTACTTAAAGGCAAGCAGATAGCAATCTAATTTGTAAACTCTTCAGTCTGTTCATTTAAGTTATGTTTTACATAGTTGCATTGAATGAAATTTTCAATAAGTTACCTGGGGCTTTTTAAAGATAATTTTTACAAGACATTTTTTAGTAAATAAAACTGAATTGTTGAGTGTCTTGTTTTTCTTTCAACTGTATAATAATAAAATTTGCTATAAATAAGAGATTGAGATTTTGTCCTTTTAAGTTTCTATCTCCTATGAATAAGGAAATAATTTTTAAAGGCAATTTTTAACTTAAAATCCTTCTAATTATTTTGGGGGAGAACGACCTATTTTTTTTTTCTGTTTTATTTTTGATTTTGAAGTAATTATTAATGTTGATTACAAAGTACATAGTTATTAGAGTTTGATTTGACAATCTGTTGTTTTAAATTTTTTTGATGCAGGGATTCCATAAACACAACTTTTCATGTACTGATTAAAATTTTGCACATTAGAAAGCATGTTCAGCTGATACATTTTATATTCCAAAAATAGAGTGCCAGAATGATTTAATAATTTAAATTTATTTATTTAAATCATGTTTAATGTATATAATTTGTCATGTTTAATAATTTAAATTTGTTTGTGCATATGGACCTCACTCTTTAAAGAAACTTGGAAGTTCAATGTCTTTGATACCTAACTGGGATACTGTGCACTATTTATTTGGCTAGATAAGGAAACAGTTACCTTTTAAGGTACTGGTTTACTTAGTTGGTAAGCATTCCCCTCTCTAACTCTCTATCACACAGACAGGCAGTGCAGGAATTTGCTTCATTATTCAATTTTATTTTGGAATATTGTCATTTTCTCTTAAAAATTACAAATGCTCTATTAATTAAGGAGTCCTTAAAGCATTTTGGCTTCCAAAAAAACTTTTATTCTTTAGACATTTAAAATTTAATAATAGTAAATATAACCAACTGATGAAATTATTGGTGAGGTAGACATCATTTTGCTTTTAAAAATTATGTATTCTCCTATATTTAAAGTGATAATTTTAGTGTTAATAAGAACTAACAAATGTGTTCGTATACTTATGGGCATCCATGAGAAACCTTGGCCCAAGCCATGAGGTTTAAAATTTAATGCTAGTAGCTACCAGCTGCTAAAGAATTTCATTTGCTGATTTTATTCTTTTACCCCTTTGTAATTTAAATGCCTTTATTTAAACGTTTAACTTAAGGATATTGTAAAGTATATAGCGTTTTAAGATTAGATGGTATCCAGAACATACAGTCCAATGAGTTAGCCCAATGTAATTGGAGGAATTATTAAATGACACTGACCTCATTTCCTTTAGAACAATGAAAATTAATAGTTTCACATTTTATTAGGCTGATATTCCAGATGTAGTGTACATTTAATTAAGTGTAGTTTCCTTTTAGTTATGGTATGTGTATCTGTTTTTTGTCGCAAATTCTTTCTAGTTTTACAGTTTTCCACATGTTTTCTTTCACCATTTATGATTTTTTTCAAAGCAGAGCTATAAGGATTTAAATCACTTTAGCATGCAGCAAAACAGTTCCCATTCAAACAATAAACGCCGTTTTAAAAAGCCTTCAGATCTTCTGTCACTTCATAAATATAAATGTATAAAAACGTTATGCAGTTGTAGTGCCCACCTGCTAATTAAATGCAGATTTTCTCAAACTTGTTTAAAATCTGTCTATTTGTTTCAACTCTGTCTCTGTTCAGAATACATATGGCCCTTGTGAAACTAATTATGCTTATGGAGCAGCTGTTAAATTTAGTGCAACTAGTTTTATCCAATATTTTACATTTTAATTGATTACCTGTGAAGAAATTAGCAAATTAACACTTATTGTACAGTAACTCAATGGTCTTTTATGGTTACTTTCAGATTTAACAAGAGACCAAGCATTGATGGAATAAAGACATTTCTAGAATTTTTAGATAGGAAAGTTATTGGTGGACCTTGATTATTTGGTGTGAAAATTTAGGAAGACTGATGAGTGATGCCAAGCATCTGTGTGTTCTGTATCTTAAACATGAGAAGCAGATTGGAAAGTAATAGCTTTTTCGCAGAATTTTGGTAACATATGGGCTTATCTGGATCTAAGAAGTCTTTGAAGATCTTTGAACTTGACTAAATGACTTAACCTTTGGCATAGTGGGTGGGTTATATGCTTTTTTAGTGGGGAGGCACTGACATTCTGCATTTCTCTTTTGCTTTTTTTCCTCTTCCCAATTCTACCTTTTAATACCTTTTCTTAAAAATAGGGAGACAAGAGATGATGATTGGGAATTTGGAAGGTAGATACGATGAGAATTGCAAGATATTTAATGGATCTACTTGTAATAAAGCATGATTAAATCTTTTGATAATATTTTAGAAATTAATTTGTGTAGATATTTATTTTCTCCTTTATAGAGTTATTTGAACATGATACTGCAATAATATCTCACAGTGTACTATAGTTGAAAGAATGTGTGTAAACCTGGGTTTAGATTTCAGTTTTATCACTCATTGACTCTGTAACCTCTGAACTTTCAAGAGTTCAGTTTTTTCAAAGTCAAAAGAAAACAAAACAGAACAGCTGCCCCCCAACAGGAAAAAAAAGTCCAAAGCACCAAAACAACTGTTTGTGTAAATAATCTGGAGAAATAAATGATGTCAAGTATACAAATATAGCTAGCATATTTCTTTGCACATAGAAGGATCTTTGGTAATAATAGGGCAAAGTGATACACCCTATAACGTTGCTAAATGAGACATCTACTAAAAAAGCATATTGGAATGCTTTTTAGAGCATTAACTGTTATAGTAAATGCGAGATTGGTTTTTATTTTTATTTATCAGCTTTGAATTCTGATAACTCATTAGTAAAACTTGATGTGAGTTATAGGTCCAAATAAATGTGTCTAGTGTTTTGCTAAGAAATATTATTTCAGTTGAGCAATAGAGGTAAGGAATTAATGTATCAAAAATATACTGACAATCTCTGTGTGTAAACATTTGATCTAGAGCCCATCCCTTGTGAGGACAGTTGACCTTGGTTTTGCAATTTAGAACATTTGATACCTATGTTGATCTAAACACATTTCTCTAAAGCAGATGGGGTCAGTAAATAACCAAGCTGAAAAATATTTGCCTGCTTAATTTTTCTTAGTCAAAATTCAGAATGTGTGTATTTTCCCCAAAGAAATAGTGTTATTTGCTGGTGGGTATATTTGTATAAGGTTTCAGGTATTTTCTGAATACGCTTCTGTGGATTAGACTGAAAAACTGACCATCATGATTTTTTATAGTGAGTTTCAAGTAACAGATTTATAAATGTACTTTCAAATAATTTTTGAACCTTTGGAAAAATTTGAACATTTGTAAAAGCAGAGAATACTATAATGAACCCTCTTGTAGCCATGATCTAACTTCATCAGTAGCTATGCTTTGCCAAGATTAAGGCTTGCTTTTAGGCTTTGTTAGGATGGGTCCTGAGTACATATACTCAATGACTAATTTAGCTCCAGTGTTAAGACTTGACTCTGTATAATGCCTTATGCACCAGATGTCTCCACTTTTGCTGATAGGAGCTCCATTTCTCCCCCTGTATGATTTTAGGAATTCTACCTCTTTCCATTATATTTTTCCCTGGTCCCGTGGAATTCTGCCTCACTTATTTATTTGTTTGTTTGTTTGTTTGTTTGTTTGAGTTGGAGTCTCACCCTCGCCCAGACTGGAGTGCAGTGGCCGCTCCCGGCCACCGCAGCCTCGACCTGCTGGGCTCTGGCGATCCTTCTGCCTCAGCCTTCCAAGTAGTTGGAACTACAGGCGCGCGCTACCACGCCCGGCTAATTATTATTATTATTATTATTATTATTATTATTATTTTTTGATTTATTGCAGAGATGAGGTCTCGCCAAGTTGCCCAGGCGGGTCTTGAACCCACGGGCTCAGGCAATCCACTCACCTCAGCCTCCCAAAGCGCGGGATTACAGGCTGAGCCACCGAGCCCGCCCTGCCTCACATATTTATAGATTAGAATTTATCAGAAGATCAAGGGGACCCTACTACAGATTTCTGTATTTCTCTCTGTCCAACTTTCTCCTCTTTGGGACCATGCCCTACAAATTCTAGCCACCTTGGTCTACCTGAAAGTCTGTCTCTTTCTTCTTAATTTAGGAAATCCACCATACTTTGTTTAGGTTCCCTATTTCTGCTCTGTGGCCTGGAAACTTTATCAAGGCAGTAAGCTGGGGCATATCTAGGGTTCCTGTATTTGCTTCCTTTTGTGGGAGAATCACAGTTCTGTGCTACCTGTTGCATAGTGTCTGAAACAATTGTTTCATATGTTTTTTCTCCTTTTCTAGTTTATGGTGGAAGGGTTTTAGTCCCATAGCTTTTAATCCCTATAGGTGGAAGACTATTTAACTCTAATACTCTTTATTTTATCTGTGATTTCTCTATTTAAAAACAAAAATTTCCACCAAGAGTTTATCAACTTTATTAAATTTTTTCAAATAGTAAACTCTTGTATTACTTGATCTTTTGTTTCATTAATTTTTGCTTATTTTCCTTTATTTCTTTCACCTTTAATTATCTGCTCCTTTTCTCTTTGAGATAAATGCTTAGATTATTTACTTGTAGCTTTTATTCTTCTGTTATATGTACATTTATAGCTCTACAAATTTTCCTCTGAGCTATGCTTTAACTTTATTCTGCATATTTTTGATGTTTCATATTTTAGTTTTCGTTTAGTTCAAATATTTTCAAAATACTCATTGTGATTTCTTCTTTCCCATGGGATGTATAAACATATATTATTTAATTTCCAAACATTTGGGGGGCTCTTTTAGTTGTCTTTTGTTTCTCATTTATTTTTCTTAATTACACTGTAGTTACAGAACATAATCTTAATGCTTTCTATCTTTGAAATGTGTTGAGATTGCATTTATGGGCTACTCCGTATTGTTTATTTTAGGAAATACACACTTGGTAAGAGTGAGTCTTCTGAGGTTTTGAGGTATAGTTAAATAGGTGAATTTAGACATTTGTTCACATCTTCTTTGTCCTTACCTTTTACATTTACATTAAAATGACTTATTTTATCAGTTATTCAGAGAACTTATAGCAAATCCACAATGAGGATTTTTCCTTTAAGTGTTGTTAGTTTCTGCTTTATATATTTTGAGGCTCTGTTATTACGTGTTTGCAGCATCAGGATTGTTAAATACTCTTTTTGGATTGCCCTTATCATCATGAAATATGTTTTTTTTACTTCTAGTGATAGTCTTTACTTTGAAGTCTACTTTATCTGATATTTGTATGGTTTTATCGTCTTTTTTTGTCATTTAGTGCTTGCATATTTTTTCATACTTTGACTTTTAACTTTTCTTTGGTTTTATATTTAAAGTGTTCATTTTGAAATCTGCTTATAGTTTGCTTTCTTTGGTTTGACAGTCTTTCAATTATATCATTTAATCCATTTATGCTTTTTTTTACTGATGTATTTGAGTTTAAATCTATCATTTTATTCTTTGTTTTATTTATCCAATACATTTTCTTCCTTTTTTCTACATTCTTACCTTTTTTGTATTTTATTTTCTTTGCTATTAGCTTATTCATTTGTATTCTTTTAATTATACTTTGAGTGGTTACCTAAAAATTGTAGCACGTCCTTGACTTTAATTGGCATCTAACATAAATTACTACTTTTATCACTTTTTATTCCGTTGCTTTGATTCTTGAAGGGTAGCTTTGCTGGATTTTATTGCAAACACACCTTTTTCCCTCGAGTACCTCAAGGAAAATCAAAGTCATTGCTTTCCTGTGTTTTCCAGCTGATTCTCTTTCCTTGTTAGTAACTTAACCAGAGTATTCTTTTTCCTTTATCTTTAATGTACAGTAACTTCATCAGGATCAGGATATACCTCTGAGTTAATTATGTTTAGTGCATTTCTTCAGATACGCAGTGGACCCTTTCTACATGTAGATTCCTTTAGTTTCATGCGTATTCTTGCATTTTGATTATAATAGTGTGTTACCTTATTTTTTCTTCTGGAGCCTCAGGTTGCATGCTCATTGTCTGCCTCTTCTACACTTTCTCTGATCCTTTCTACAACTTTTATTTTCTTTCTCTTGGCTCTTTTCATTACAGTATCTATGTCTCTTATTACCTGCATAGTCATATTATCCTTTAAACACTTTGTAACTTAGTATTCATTTCTGGTATGACTTTTTAATTTGTCTTTAGTTTTTTTCCTAAAACCAGATAGCATTCATTTCATATTTCCCTGTTTGTCCATTTTTTTCTAAATTTTTGCTTGCATATTTATTTTTATTTGATTCATATTGCAGTGTTATATTGTAGTCTTCTTTGCTTTGTGGTTCTTTTATGAGACATAATTGCATATTTGAAAAATTTTGATTCTAACCTTCTGTTTCTGTTCTTATAATTGCTTTGTATGGATATTAGATTCTCTTTCTCTCTCTCTCTCTTTTTTTTAAATAATAGTTTTCCTGGTTCAGCAGTAACAGACAATTCTGTGGATGGACTGAAGGTTTTCTGTGGCTTTAAGATTTTTTTTTTTTGAATGACAACTGTTTAATGTAGTGAGGTGATGTTTCTTTAATAAATGGGAAATTTTGCAGTAACAGCTAAATCTGTTCTCAGATCTTGTGATCTTGTTTTTGTAGAGTTCTGAACTTTAGCACCTTGTTTTCTAGTTTTCCTTTACCACCAAACCACCAATAGACATCTCTTTCTAGAGAATAGGCCCTTTTAAGGAATTCCTGTTATTGTTAGATTGGGTGGGGGGGTAAAATTAGGTTCCCATGTTCAAAATGTCATACCGACATGGAATCCATGTTATTCAATGTGTAATTATTTAATTTTACTTACAGTTTTATTTCATGATAAATGTAGTCTTTACTTATAGGACTATTTGAAGTATTGTAGATTTTTTTTTGAAAGACAAAATATTAGGGTATTTGTTTTGATTACATGTGTTTAGAACTTATTAGCCAATTAAGAAACTTGACAAATTGGTTTTTGAGGGCAGTAATTCATTTTATGTAGGAATGTTATGGTGATTCTTCTTCTTCTGTAGATATTGAAAGCATTTATCTGGTATAATAGGACATCTTGCTGTCCATTTATTGCTTATATATTGTGTGTTCTAGAGTGCCACATTTTTTATCAAATGTTTCTTTGCTTATAATATATCTCCATATTCTTTGATACTCTAGAGACTTCTAGAGTGATTTATCAGAAAGGTATTTATTTAAGTAATGAGGGACAAATAACATCTTAAATTTTAATATAGTTTCTTTGACTTCTTTGTCTAGTCAGGGTAGGAAATCTCTTTGCTCTGATCTGGTATTTCTTGTTGAGGACCCTTCAAATTTGTAAGGTAAGTTACTTAATAAAATAAATGGGGCTTTTCATATGTCTAGGGTGTAAGTTTTATTAAAAATTGTATAAAGTAATTCTTATGGCAACCAAGAAATTAGCTCAGTTTATTTTAAATCTGTGCTTGATTTTGTGTGTGTGTTTTTTTTTAAATCAGCGTTTAATAATTTTGTTCTGTCTGTGCTTTTGTATTTTCTATTTTTTCCCATATATTTTCTTCAGAATCACGTTTTGCTACTTGTAGCCTGTAAGCAAGATTAAGAGGACTACAGTATGAGGATTAAAATAATAAACATTAAGACATGGAATTGTGAGGGAAGACCCAATAACTTACATTGCATACTGTGCTGTGATATTTTAAAACATATTTCTAGCCGGGCTCGGTGGCTTAGCCTGTAATCCTGTGCCTTTGGGTGGCTGAGGTGAGTGAATTGCCTGAGCCAGTGGATTGCCTGAGCCCGCGGATTCGAGATCCGCCTGGGCAACTTCGCCAGACCACATCTCTACAATAAATAAAAAAATTAGCCGGGCGTGGTAGCGCACACCTGTAGTTCCAGCTACTCGGAAGGTTGAGGCGGAAGGATCGCCGGAGCCCAGCAGGTGGAGGCTGCGGTGGCCGGGAGCGGCCACTGCACTCCAGTCTGGACGACAATGAGACTCCAACTCAAAAATAAATAGATAGATAGATAGATAAATAAATAAATAAACAAAAATAAATAAATAAATAAAATAAAACGTATTTCTCTGTTTAAATTTGGCATTATGGATGATTTAACTTCTAGATCTTCTATTGCTATCATAGTTTATTGACCTACACCAGAAACATTTATAGAAGATTATTCCAGAATGGCATAGATTTCTTGTATGAAGATGTAGGGTGAATTCAATGAGAAAGATGCTTTTTGAGACTAGTAGGTCTATGTTTTCTATAGTGAAGTCTGTATGTTAGGGAATACGATGAGATGGGTTTGGAGATAACTGAGTTGCTTAATTAGTTGTGAAAGTTGGGAGGAGTTGAAGATTGGAAAAAAAACTGCTGATGGAGGGTTGGGAAGATAGTAATTGATAGAAGACCTTGCTGCTAATGCAGTATCTAGCTTTGCTATAATGGTGATAGGAGAGTGATCGTACTCTGGTTTCTCTGGGACAGTGCCATTTTAGCCCTATTGCCCTCATGTTGTGTTGCTTCCTTCAAGGCCTACATATGTCCCCAAAATATCCGCTTTTATTCTCAAAAGGCTTGAAGGCTTTTATGATAGATGATATTGTCTTCATGTTAATAACAAGCCTCTGGAGATCATGTTTTCGACTGCTGAGAGTTAACTGTGGAGAAGAAATAGATTTTAGTCCTTCAGATTATTATTACCTTCCTAGATAAAGGAGACTCATTGAAACTTGAGTGATTCAGCCTTAGGATTTTAAAGGTTTGTCAAAATCAGAAAGAATGCTGTTCCTTATTAG
Source organism: Carlito syrichta (assembly GCF_000164805.1). Taxonomy (NCBI): domain Eukaryota; kingdom Metazoa; phylum Chordata; class Mammalia; order Primates; family Tarsiidae; genus Carlito; species Carlito syrichta. Next base: position 940,567 of record NW_007253822.1, on the reverse strand, counting down.
ATAAGTTATACCAGGGAAACATATTTCATATGCTTCTGATTCAGATTTCTCAAATTCATTCACTTAGTTCACCCCTCAATTACTTCTTTCTTAGTGCTTGCCTCCTCCTCCCAGTTCATTTGTCTGTTATCTCACAACTCAGTTAGGTACTGTTATTTCATTCTAATTAGTGAGGTAATAGAATAATAATTTTGCAGATAAGAAAATGGATGCTTGGAAAGGAAATAACTTGTTCAAGGACATCATTATTTGAGAAATTCTCCATTTTTTAAACTTAATACTTACATAACTTTTGGTATATTAGTAACAGATATATTTAGTTCTAAGACTATAGTAAAAGCATGACTCCATCAAAATCCCCTTTACCTGTAATCCACAAATGGTTGCACATCTTGTCCAACAGTTAAAAAACATTTTTTTTATTAATTTCTTTTTTTGCAGTTGCATGCTTACAAAATTGTATTTACTTACAAGAAGGAAAAACACTTAAAGTGTTAATAGTTGTTCTCTCTGGGTGATGGGGAAACTGGTGATTTTATTTTTAATACATTTCTATTGACATAGCAATTTTTTAAAAAGAGACAAACGACTAAGAAATTAGCTTATATTAGAGATTTATTTTAAATCTCTAATATAATAATCTTATAAATAAGCTTATATTAAACTTATATTAGAAATAAGCTTAAGTTAGAGATAATAGAGATAAACTTATATTAGAAATAAACTTATATTAGAAATAAGCTTATATTAGAGATTTATTTTGCTGGAGTTTAAACTAACTCACCTGTCTTTTGTTATTCTACATTTGTATAACTAATTGCCAGAATCATATTTTGGTCCTAAACAATGTAGAACCAAATTAAGATAATATACTGTAAATATAATGTATTTATAGTGGCCGAGATTATCATTAAAAAGGCTCCCTTCTGTTTTTATTATTACTTTTTAAAAATCACAAAACTTTACATTTCAATTGATGATTGTTCAGAAATTTTATTTTAATCTGTTAAAATTTCCATATACCCACATATAATAGAAAATTTAACCAGAAAGGAATAGGATAACATCTGTGGGGACAGTAAGTTGTGATTATAAAATTTGGAGAGATAGTCATGTGTCAAAATTAAGAGGAAGAATCAAAGAAATACGTAGAGAAAATGGTGAAAGTTTAATATTAGTAAATTAGGACACTAATTAAACCTATGTTGACATTTGTAGCAGAGCAAGTATGGTAACTTTTTCAAATAACATTTAAAAGCAAGTTTGTGGGATTATGATTCAGTATTCTTCTTTATTCACTAAGTGAACCCATTAGAGATAGAAGAGGACAGGCATTTCTGCTGCTGAAAGCCAAGTAATTCTCTTCAAGACCTGCATATGTCTTAAGTATCCAGGACAATTTGATGTGATCTCTCCATTATCCCCTTTTTTATTCTTTGATGATTTGTATTTTCTCTTTTCCTTTTGTTTGCTCAGTTCTAGCTAGAGATTTATCAATTTTATTGATATTCTCAGAGTACCAGATTTTGACTTTGTAAATTTTCTCTATTCCATTGATTTTTTTTTTTCTCTTTTTAAATTTTTCTTCCACATACATTAAGTTTATAGTGGTTTGCCTTTCTTTTTGTAGTTTCTTAAAGTGAAAACTTAGGTAACTGACCTAAGATTTTTCTTTTCTAATATAAACATTAAAGACTATAAATTTTCCTCTAAACATTGCTTTAGCTGCATCCTACATATTCTTGTATATTCTATTTTCACTTTCTTTGAGTTCAAAATATTTTAAAATTTTCTTTGTGATTTCTTACTTGACCCTTGAATTATTTCAAAGCATATTATTCATTTTCTGTGTATCTGTGATTTCAAGATGTCTTATTGTTAAACTATAATTTAATTCTGTTGTGGTCAAATAAACATGTTCTTTATGATTTCTATTTATGAATTCACTGTTTGTCAACATGAAGTATCCATTTTTATTTTGTGTAGTACTCTTAGTTTCTGAAGATTATGTGATATTAATATATTTATTTCAGCCTTCTGTGCTTGCTGTTTGCATGATGTATATTTAGCCAAGTATTCTCAATCTATCTATGTCTGCATATTTAAAGTACATATTTTTGGCCAAGCATGGTGGATCACATCTGTGATTTCAGCACTTTGGGAGGTTTGTGGTGGGAAGATCACTTGAGTCCAGGTGCTTAAGACCAGTCTGGGCAATACAGTGAGGCTCCTTATCTACATACATACATACATACATACATGTAAATGCACAACATATAGTTGTGTGTTGCTTTTTAATTCATTTGACGTGCTCTGCTTTTTAATGGAATTATTTAGTTTATTACTATTTAATTTATTGATATGATTTTATTTGTCTACCATTTTATTATTTATTGTTTGTTCTATTTCTTTAACTTCCTTTCTAACCACCTTTAGATTAATGAGTAATTTTAAGATGTCCTTTTTAATTTATCTATTAACTTTTTAAGCTACACTTTTTTCTTTTTTAAAAGTAGTTGCTCTCAGCATTATAGTATATGCATATACCATGTCAGTGTACTTAGAGTTACTATTTCACCACTTCATGTGAAACGTAGAAACCTTATAATCGTATAAGTTCATTTACCTGCCCCATACATTATGCTGTATAGGTTAATTGCATTATGTCTACCTTCATTATAAACCCTAGAGTAAAGCATTGTAATTTTTACTTTAAGCACTTATATATATTTTAAGTTATAAAGAAAATAAATAGGTTTTGATATTTACCTGTATATTTACTCATTCTAGTAGTCTTCATTCCTTCTTAACGATCTAATTTCCATCTGATGTTATTTTTCTTTGGCTTGAAAACATTTATTTAGGATTTGTTGTAATACAAGACTGCTGTTAGTGATAATTTTTAACTTCTTTATCTCAAAAATGTCCTTATTTTACTTTCATTCTTGAGGATTTTTTTTTTTTTTTTTTTGGATATGAAGTTCTAGGTTGGCTTTTTTTTCTTTCAGCATTTTGAGAATTTTCTTCCACTCTTTTTGATCTCTGTTGTTTATGATGAGAAGCCAGCAGCAATAATTTGTATCGTTTTCCTTAGTGTATTGCTTTTCTCTGAATAATTTAAATATTTATTTTCACCTTTAAGTTTTAGCAGTTTGACTGTGGTGTTCCTGATCATGGTCTTCATATTTATCTTACTTGGGGCTTGAAATTCTAGGATTCATATGCTTGTCTTTCACTAAATTTGGAAATATTTTGATCACCACTTATTTTTCTTCCTCATTTTCTATCTCTTCCACCTCTGGGTTTAAATAAACATGTAAGACATTTAAATCTCACCCCACTGATCCTCAAGAGTCTGTTATTGTTTTCTTACTAATCTACTTTCCTCTTAGTTTTTCTGCTTGAATAACCTTGATTGATTTATTTTCAGGTACACAGATTCTTTCTTCTGTAATCACCAATCTGATCTGCTTTTAAATCTCATTTAGCATAATTATAATTTCAGAGGTTGTTGTTCAGTTATAGAATTTCTTTTTTTATTTTCTAGTTTTTCTGCTTAGATTGCTTAGCTTTATAGTCATTACAAGCATAGTTATCTGTATTGCTTTAAAATCCTTGCTTGCTAATTCTGACATCTGGCTTATCTCAGGATAGATCTCCATGTATTATCTTTTCTTTTAAGAATAGAGCACATTTATTTCTGTTTATTTCTGTGTATCTCATAATTTTGGATTTTTATCCTGGACATGGTAAATATCTCATTGTAAACGCTATTATATTTTTCTGAATAATATTGATGTTTTTGTCTGTTTAGTAGGAAAATAACTTGGTTGGATTAAAATAGAAATATTATGTGTCCGTGAGAACAGCTGAAATTTTGGTTCAGTCCTTTTATTCTTAGCTCTTTAGAGTCTGTTCTCCATATGCTGATTTATGGTTGAACCAGAGATTTAAATTGAGTTGACAAATATAATGTTTGAGTCCTTCTTTTGACTCTTTTATAGGGTATTCCTTTCATTTACCTGTTGCTGTGGTTGCCCTGAGTCTGTTTTCTGGTTTTGGGGGCCAGGAACCTACAGATTTTCTGTTGGAGTTATATCTACTTTACGTGTCACAGACTTGGGTTGTGCTTGTCACAGAATAGAAGTTGATAAAATAGGCAACTTTCTCATTGCTGTTTTCTTTTTCTAAGTTTTGGTCCTCTATGGAATATTCTTGTTTTTGGTCATTTTCCAGTACCTTCATATACAATTCACCCTTGAAAAATTTGGGGGTTAGAAGTGCTGGTCCCCTCACACAGCTGAGAATCCACCTATAACTTTTGACTCCCCCAAAACTTAACTACTAATAGTCTATTGTTGATTGGAAGCCTTACTGGTAACATAAACAGTAGATTAACACTTATTTTGTATGTTATATGTATTATATAATGCGTTCTTACAATAAAGTAACGTAGAGAAAAGAAAATGTTGTTAAAATCAAATGTTATTAATAAAATATCTTTACTATTCATTAAGTGGAAGTGGATCATTGATAAAGGTCTTTTCCCTTATCTATCATGTTCAGTAGGCTGAGGAGGAGTTAGAGGAGGAGTTGGTCTTACTGTCTCAGTAATGGCAGAGGCAGAAGAAAATCTACATATAAGTGGATACACATAGTTCAAACCCATGTTATTTAAGGGTCAACTGTATTTTTTTCTTAAATAGTTGTCTGTAGGGTTGCTAGTCTGGTAGAGGATTTCTTGTCCACACTGTAACCAGGACTGAAATAATTATTTCTTAACACATAATGTATCCTACTTAATACTGTCATTCATTTTACACAAAGACAAGCTGAATTAGAATGGATAATTATATTGATTATAGCTAATAGTTATAAGAAATAAGGTTGAATAGATATGAAAGTAGAGGTTGTAGGGATAAGGAAAGCCCTGTCCTTGTTGATTAGATAGGCACATTATCTATCTATCATAGATCTGTTATTATCTGAGAAGACTAAAATAATGATTTTATTTGAACCATTAAGACTTTGACCTGCGGACACTTTTTGACTACATCCTAATTTCTTGCAAAGTTAGCAATATAAATTTCTCTCAAACATCGTTTTAAACAAAAGCATTTATTTATAAAGAATCAAATGCTTCACAGTTATTTAATTTCTGAGTCCATAACTAAAACTAAGTATGATTTTTTAGATAATTTTAAAGGGTACTTATATTTCATAATACAAAATATAAGCTGAATGTATTAATAAAATATATTCACTATAGGTCCAGGTCAAGACCTCGTCCACGTTCTCACAGTCGAAGCAGTGAGCGGTCTAGTCATAGAAGAACGCGAAGTCGATCTCGGGATAGAGAACGACGGAAAGGCAGAGATAAAGAGAAAAGAGAAAAAGAAAAGGAAAAAGGCAAGGACAAGGAATTACATAACATCAAACGTGGGTAAGTTGAAGCATATCTTACATGGTGATGACTTGGTGATTTCATGGCAATATTCTAGCTAAATTTTGTTTTCTGAGGTTTTTCTTACCCCTACCTTGTAGCTAAATTGCTGTAAGAGTGGAAGAAGATGGACCAAAAAAACAGAATATAGTAGAGAAAGAAGAAAGAGCAAAGGAAAATAGTTTTCTCAGATTTTTACTTTGGTACATTTTCATTTCATAACAATATAACAAATCTTAGAAACACAACATAAACATCAATATCAAAGTTTAATATGTAAGTAAAATAAAATTTGCCTAATTCTTTAGGAAAGTTCTATATCTACTTCCTTTGTCATGAATTTGAGATTAAAATTTGAAGACTAGTGATTAAAGATATCTATTAGCTTATTGTAAAGCTGTTAGGGGAAAAGGATAAAGACAAAACAAAGAGAGAGAACCATGTGATTAACTTTTGGCTAGGCCTCAATCAATATAGAAAGGGGTCTTGGGCATTATTAGGGTGTATGTTTGTGTAGCTTGAGTGTTTCTGCTTATGAGGTCTAGAATTTATTTTTCTTAAGTTGATATTATTAAAACAATGATTCTGGTTTTTTCCATTTGATGGGTGAAATCCACTCATAAGCGTTTATCCAGTTAGAAGATGCTAAATTGAAATAATCTTATTTAGCAGCTTAAATTTACAAGTTCTTGGTTGTTTTATTCAGAATTGGCTCTGAAGTCTTTTATTCTGTAAAGTAGAACACCTTGGAATTTATCACCTTTTGTCAGTCTTTCAATATCTTGAGTGAATATATTTACTTTAATACTTCAATATAAAAGTGTTTATCTTTAATGAGTCTGTTTTCCTTATTAAATTGAAGAGTTTACCAGTACCATAGATATAGTTTCCTGAGATCTTTATTCTGTGAATGTTTATCAAGTTTATTAAAGGATATGGAACTCTTCCCTCATCCTTTTCTTTTTCACAATCATCTGTGTGTTTATTTTTTATTTCTAGATTTACAGTAATGTTATACAAAGTTGACTTTTAAGTATTCCTTGAAATGTTAAATTTGTGGTGGAGTTTGAAAGATGGGTAACATTATTAGGTTCTCCCGGTCATCCCACAACTATTAATGTACGTTGAGCAGTTGTGTTCCTACAAAATTCTAAGTTCTGTGTTTCTCTGGTTGCTTTTCTCCCCCCCCCCCCTTTTTTTTTGCTGGTCCCATCTCAGCTGGCTGCCTGGCTCTGCTCCCCTCTGCATCCCGTGCTTCCGTTGTTGCTCTGATGGACTCCAGTGTCTCTGCGATGATCCACTTTGTGTTAATATTTACATGCTATTCTGATTCCTCTCCATTCCTACTTCTAGCCAGCCATCTTGAACTGGAACCCTCAGATATATGAGTTTATTTGAATAATGAAAGGGTCAGCTGAGGCAAGATGGGCTGGAGCCAGTGTTGGGGCCGTGGGAATAATGCAAGACTGCAACCAAGTTAGAAAGTAGAAAGAAAGCCGGGCTTGGTGGCTCAGCCTGTAATCCCACGCCTTTGGGAGGCTGCGGTGAGTGGATTGCCTGAGCCCGCGGGTTTGAGACACGCCTGGGCAACGAGATCTCATCTCTACAATAAATCAAAAAATCAGCCGGGTGTGGTAGCGCATGCCTGTAATTCCGGCTACTCGGAAAGCTGAGGCGGAAGGATCGCCGGAGCCCAGCAGGTTGAGGCTGCGGTGCCGGGAGCGGCCACTGCACCCCCAGTCTGGACGACAGAGTGAGACTCCAACTCAAAAAAAAAAAAAAAAAAGTAGAAAGAAGTAAAGTTTACTATTCACCTTTCACAGATTGGAAAGGGAGCTGACATGGGAGACAAGTGTGGCTACTTCTCTGGTTTTAAGGATTGTGGGATGTTATAGGAAAGGAGATAGGAATTGAATATCTCTATAAGGGTAGGGAGGCTGAGTTAGCCAGAGTTGGTAGAACAGAATGAGGGTCAGGAAGGGTATGGGGAAAATCTCTTGGTAAAGGGAGAATGTCAGTAGGAAGATAAATGTCAGTAGGAAGAAGGATGTAATGGGAGAATGTCAGTAGGAAGATAAATATCAGTAGGAAGGGAGGATGTAGATAGAGCAGGGTTCTGAGACTGGAAAATATGGATTAAGAGGATGAACAAAATATGTCAATTAAGGAACTGCCTTGCTTCTTGTTCCTTTTTGAATTTTTTCTTCTTTTGGATTCATTTTTAGAAACTATATATGGCTATAGGAAGTGACTATGATTTTTGCTGGTTAAATTTTTGCTTTCTGAGTTTTACATTTTTAGGATAATACTTCTATAATTGTGTAAAATTGATACTATGTAAAACATTATCTGGGGGATTTTAAAGGTAAGAAAAATGAGAGAAAATAAAATCGGGAGGTTAGATGGTTTGAGAGGTTCTCATATGGTAACATTAATTTTGAAAGTCTAGGCCAACTTTACAGGTTGGACTCATCCATCACTGAGTTGTGTTCAAGTGGACTGATTTCCTAGATGGCAGGTTCACAAGATAATAATGTTGTGTTTATCATTATTTCTTAACATTAATCTCAACAAAGGCAGTGAACAAAGTCAAAACAAGAGGTGTGAGTTGAAGGGCTTTGGGGGCTGATGCCAAAAAGCTGTGGATAGTGTGCATTATGGTTTTAGGGGACCATAGTACAGGGCGATGTTGTGTCAAGATGCCCTTTTCCTTGGTTAGTGCTGAGTGTACACAAATTCTTACCTTTGGTATGATCTAAAATCAGGATTTTTTTTTGTCAGTGTATGCATTTACTATAGTATTATTTATTAATGTATATACAGGTGAATCCTCCTTTGTTCCAGAAATAATTTATTATTTTTTAAATCTTACATGTTTATTTTCTAGCCCTACTTTTTAAGCTGTTCTGGACTTATGTTCTTTTGTATCACTCAGAGAACCCAATGTACATGTTAGTTGTTAACAAATATTTGTTAATTATCAAATATGAGTATTTATTCATTTGTTTACTTGTTCAGCCTACAGTATTATAATGCCTTCCATTTGTGAGGTACTGTGTTAGGTGATAGAGGCAAAATGTTAGTGCCAGTAGCACTTGGAGCTTTCATGCAAGTGGGAAAATAAGCATATATGAAAGAAAAGATACACAAGTAATTATAGTGAAGTCAGAAGAATGTTTCCAGTAAGAAAAGTAAAAGAAGCCATGGAAACATTGTGTTAGTTAGGAAGCTTATGACCACAAATAATAAAACCTAACTAGCAGTAGCAGTAGCTTAAGCCAGGGTCAGCAAAATCTTTGTAAAGGGTTAGAATAGTAGATAATTTAGGCTTTCTGTGCCATTTGGTGTCTGTTGCAACTACTGAACTTTGCAACCAGAGATAATATTAAACTAACAGGCAGTCTGTATTTCAATAAAACTATTAATAAAAAATGGGCACCTGACTGGATTTGGCCCAAGACTTGCCATTTGTCAGTTCTGGCTTAAACCATGAGTGCCCTTACTGCAAATAAAAAGCAGTTTAGAGGTAAGGGTAACCAGTCTAAGGCCCTTTGTGTCCTTTTTCACTGGCCAGTCTCAGCATATTGGCTTTCATCTTCAGTCTCGGCACATTCTTCTGGCCACAGGATACCTCCATGGACATTAGGCTGGTTGATGGAGAATAGTCCCTGTGTCAGGAAGGGCTCTCAGAAGTGTTTACACATTGAAGGGAGGGTGAGGAGGAATGTTCTTGCAAAACAGACTTCATGTAGAAAGGGTTGGAGGCTTGTGGAAGGTGTGGTATATTTGAGGAATTAAAGTCTGATGGGGCTGAACATAGAGTAGAATAGGAATAATGATGGGAGATGATTATAGGAGGAGTTTGCAGTTAATTATAGAGGCAATGGGAAGTCACTGTAGTGTTTCAAGTAGAGAAATAGTGCGATCAGGTCTATATGGGGTATGAACAAAATGCTCTGCTCATAGTGGTCATAATAATGATAAACATCTAACATTTTAAGTATATTTTTTCAGTATCAGGAATTTTGCTAAGCAGTTGAAATGCATTATTTCACTTAATAACCTGATGAAATAGGTCCTTTTATTATCCTATTAATATTTATGAGATGCTTAGACTTATGATTATAGAACTAATAAATGATAGCTAGGCTTCTAATTCAAGTTGACTGACCTGACTCTTCATAGTGTACTATCCTCCCTTTTACTCTTAGGTAATCCATAATTATTGATGATGAGTGAGAGGGTTTGAGGTCAAGTGATATGCTGTTGTTTAAACTTTCCTAGGAAATAGCTAAAGAGAACTGAAAGAATTTTCTCTACCTTATTTTTCTGTGATCAGCCCCGAATTTGTCATTAGTAAAATATTGATTCCTTCTTTTCTCCCTCTCCCTCCCTTTTCCTCCCTTCCTTCTTTCCTTTCTTCTTTTTTTCTTTTCCCTCAACATCTCATCTGTTTATTTGGAATTATATTTAATTATATTCTCAAACAATTTCTAGGCCCTAATTAAGTTTATTTTAGTGATGATTTCATTAGCTGTCTCTTTCCAGTTGGCTTCTATTAAATGTGTGGGTGGGGAGAGAGGAAAAAAGATTCATAGACATTTTGATTAGGACTTATGTATTAGTTCATTGTGATTGTGTAACGCATGACAAGTGATTTAGTTTATGTAACCTAGATGCTTCTTCACATATGAGAAAATAACAACTCATGTACTTTGGCTTCTTCAGACATAAGAATCTTTGTTTTGTCAAATTATTTTGAAGATATCAATATTATATATATATTGAAAGAACATAAAACATACATTTTTAAAAAGTAGTGGTGAACAAATATGTAAATAGTCACCAGTGATGTTCTACTATTTTTTATTAAATCATTGAGCAATTTGGGAGTTTGGATAGATTTAATTTAAATCATCAGCTAGGAAAATTTGGTTGAAAGGAGTTGTCTACTGCTATGGTTTGAATGTGTTCCCCAGAGTTTGTATGTTAGAGACTTGATCTCCAGTTCAGCTACTAGGAGGAGAGACTTTTAAGAGGTACTTAGATCATGAGGGTTCTACCCAAATGAAAGGATTAATGCTGTTATCATAGGAGTGGATATGTTATCACGGGAGATAATGTCTTATAAAGGGGCAAGTCTCCCTTCACCCCTCCTTTGCTCTTCCACTTGGGATGACACAGCAAGACATTCCTCACCAAATGCTAGCCCTTCATTCTTGGACTCCCCAGCCTCCAGAATTGTGAGCCAATACATTTCTATTCATCATAAAGTAATTACCCAACCTGTGGTATTCTGTTATAGTAGCACAGAATGGTCTAAGACATCCACTAAATGCTTTCTTCTTAATTTGAGTAACTGTAGAATTCATTAGGATCCTGTTTAGTATTCTTTTTTTTGTTTGTTTTGAGTTGGCATCTCACTCTGTCGCCCAGACTGGAGTGCAGTGGCCGCTCCCAGCCACCGCAGCCTCCACCTGCTGGGCTCCGGTGATCCTTCCGCCTCAGCCTTCTGAGTAGCCAGAATTACAGGCGCATGCTACCACGCCCGGCTGATTTTTTTTTTTTATTGTAGTGATGAGGTCTCGCTGCCCAGGTGGGTCTTGAACCCACAGGCTCAGGCAATCCACTCACCTCAGCCTCCCAAAGGCGCGGGATTACAGGCTGAGCCACCGAGCCGGACCTGTTTAGTATTCTTAAGTGTACCTTCCTTTATGCCCTGCTACCATGAAAGGTTTTCACCTGTATTATTTTCTTGTTAGCTTTTCAGTAGATGCCTGCTGTTCTCAGAAAAGTATCCATCAAGACTTTTGGGATATTTTGCTCAAACATTTGAGTCTGTATATTCATCCTTTTTTCTTTTCATAACTTTCTGGAGCTTCATATTTTTTAAGAACGATAAGAATTCCCCTCTGAATGTATAATTTATTCTTCTGTAAAATAGAGATGGTGATACTTAAAAAGCTATAAGTATAAGCAGTATGTATAAGAAGACTAGTACTATGTAGTAATCAAACTTTATATATATATTAGTTATGGCTTTAGCCTTGGCAATTTTCCAATGTCTTCAACTCCAGAGCTTTATGTAATAAATTCCTGTTGATAAGGGCTTTTTTTTTTCCTCCTACCTTGTGTTTGGCAGAAGATGTTGGAATTGATTTGGGAAAGCTGGACTCTGAGTTTTGACAGCAACTACATACTTATAGAGCCTGTCATATTTTTCTTTACCTCTTATTTCTTTATACAGCAGGAAGTCATTTATGCTAATTTACCCCTATTTGCATATAGGTTATAGAGTTCTGTGGTGCAGAGCACGCTTAGAACTCCTTTTAAGTGTCTGTTTGGATCAAAGCAGGACTGTGTGATAGCTGTTGTCTGACACCAAGCTGTGTGGTGTTGTTTTCATTAAACATTTATCACACTTCCAATGTGACAGCAGGCAACTTTGTGCCAGGATAACATGTTTTCATGCAAAATTTATTGAAAAAGACGAAGACTTTGTAAAGAGATCTTGTTGCCTTTCACCAGTGGCGAAGGGTAAATGCTTGGTTCGAAAGAAGTATATCTTTAACATGTCATTGTAGCATACACAGAAAGCTTCGTTCTGTCAATTTTTTAAAGCAGGTAAACAAATACATCTTTAAATATATGCACTAGATCATTTTTTCTTTTTAAATTAAAGTTTTAGCAGTTTCCTTACAAATTGAAGGAGTATCATAACAATGGCCCGTTGTGTGTTGGTTATTTTATATTACAGTGAGATTTACCACCCAATTTCTATTGTGTAGGTTTGATTATTTGTCATTTCGTATTAGTTTTGATTCAACCAAAACAATCTGTAATTTATTTTCAAAAAGATGAAGTTAAAAAAAAGAGCATAATAAAATAAAAAGACTAACTAGTAAAAGCAGGATATAAGAGTTTTATAAGTTCTCCCCCAGGTTACTACTTTTCTTTTATTCATTATATCAATACATTTTAATTATCAAAGTGTGCCCAAGGGAATTTGATTTGAATTATGCTGGATAAGGTTTTAAATGGTATAAATTGTAGGTTCACCTTTTTTTTTAAGTTGGTGTCTCACTCAGTCACCCAGGTTGAAGTGCAGTGGCACGCTGATGGCTACCACAGCCTCGGCCTGCTGAACTCAGGTGATCTTTCTGCCTCAGCCTTCCAAGTAACTGGAACTTCAGCATGCACCTCCATGCCCGGCTAATTTTTTGATTTACTGTAGAGATGAGGTCTTGCCAAGTTGCCCAGGCTGGTCTCCAATCTGTGGCCTCAGGCAATCCTCTCACCTCTGCCTGAGATTATAGGTGTGAGCCACTGCTCCAGGCCCTGGTTCCCTCTTTCTTTTGGTGATTTGTGATTGCTTGATTGTGAAAAGTCTTGCAATAAGGAAAGGTAATTTTATTTTCCCCTTTCATGCCACAGGAAGCTGAGGAATTAGGGATATGTGAAGAAGTTAGTGAACGAATGAAAATAGCCTTGTGCCAGACTTTTTAGTAAGTTTAATCATATAGACTCAAAAAATTTGGTGAGACCCCTTGCAAGGAGTATTACAAAAATTACGTTGGCATTAATATTCAAGAATAAAAGGAAAAAAATACTGAGTTGTAATGTAATAGAAGGGACTTTTGTCTTTGGGCCTATATAGAACTCATAGAAATCTTCAAATTCTGATGCGTTATGTATGTTTTAGAGCTATAAAAGATAATTTTTTAAAAAGACTCAACCATGCCTCATACAAATATACATGAACACATGCCAAAGGCATGATTTAACCCATGAATTAATGAGAGAACCAGTAAAATGTTACATGTAGGTCAAAGGATCCAAAGAACAGACAAACATATGTAGGTCACCAGGAATCTGGGTATGAGGTTCAAAATTGGCTCTTTCTACCTGGGGGAGGGAAATCAGCTACACCTCCACTGGACAAGATTCATTTATGTATTATGTAAAAGAATCATTTACATTGCTATCAAATTATTTATAATTTATGAAATTTAAAAATAATCGTATACAAGGGAAGGTGCCCTCGACAGAATACCTAGTAATCCATTTTGATTATCGCAAGTCATTTAAAAATATTTCCTTACAAGTCATGTCACCTTTTTTTAACTTTAAATGTATTCTTCCATAAGATGGAAATAATAATAATTGAAAAACTGTAAATATTAGGAGCAATAATTTTTCTGACATTGAACTAACCCTACATTCCTGGGTTAACGTTAGTTGATCAGGGTATACTTTAAAAAATGTATTGGCAAATTCCATAAGGCCAGTACTATGTAGTAATATCTCAGTAAGTGGTAGTTATTTTATTTTTTATTAATAAAACAAATTTAATTGTCAGTTCTTGTGATTACCAGTTTCTTAATTACCATCCTTTTTTCTCATTTTTATGTCTTTATAAAGGTAGTTTCCTCAACCTAAAATCTTTTTCTTTTCTCCCTTTCCTGCTGGTTTCCATTCATCTTGTTGGCTCTTTTTAGATTCACTTTTTTCATGACGTATTCTTTGCTCCTCAAGAGTGTACTAAGTAACCCTACTTATACCTAATCTGAATAGAGAGTTTTATAATTTTGTAATTATAAATTACCTTGCTTTCTTAGTCAACATTGTATTTACTTGGATCTCAACTGTTTCTAAAATGAATAATAAATGATTGTTTTAGAAGTTGTTCCTAGGTAATTTAATCCAGCTTTAAAGTATCTAAAATGATTACATTGAATTTTTGCTGTTAGGATAATAATAAACCTTTTTGCACTGCTTCATGTCTGGTTTAAGTGTGCATGTGCACACACATATATATACTACCTCCATTCAAGTCTCCAGAATGTCTTTTTAAAAATTCGATATAACTTTTATTGTCTTTTTCTGTATCTGAAATGTTATCAATCCTGGTACAATTAATATCATTTAGCATTTGTTGTTTAAAAACCTGAATGTCATTTTTAGGATTCATATTTTAAATACTGATTAAAATTCCAGGACACATTAATCACTCTTCATGCCTAGTCTAATTTATTTCAGGACCTTAATTTTATCAACTACTTTCTTGATTGTTAAATGGTTGCAGGGCAACATCATACTCAAATATACTATTCCATAGAGATCTTTAACTGAAGGCCTTAGTGCTTGCCTTCAGTAAGGTTATGTATGGCTTGTAAGCTAAAGATTCTACACTTATTGTTAGAGGAATGTAAAGGGAATTAACTTGGAGTGCCAGCCAAGTCTTTTCTTCCTAAGTGCACAGGAGGTCCCCTAAAAGCTAAGTTATTGCCTATAATCACTCATTGCAGTTCTAATTTATACCTCACTGTAAAGCACCTTGAGTCTTCCAGATATGAATGATGTTAAACCAAATAGAAGCAATCTGCTCAGTATTTTAAAAAAATTCTAGTGTGTTCTGTTCTCATAGGCTTTCTTTCCAGTCTAGTCATCACGGAAGTGGCATTTCCAAAATGGAACAGATTGGAATAAACCATACTGCATAATTGACATGTAAGATCAATCTTCATCAGCACAACTAGAGAATCAGAGATTTATTCTCCTTTGACTAAATTACAAAGATTGGGAAATAGATTTCTACATGTTCTATTTTCATATCCTACTGTGATATTATAGGACAGTTTTAAAGTGGCTGGTTTAAATGTTCTTAATATCCTAGTAAATGAAGTGTGTATAGCCAGATGATAGGAATAACACAATATATGTAGTTATGGGGTGCACTTTCCACTAAAGCAGAATAAGTTGTAATGTATTCCATTCATGTAAGTGTTGTTAACATATCTTAGATTTCAAGGCAGTGAAAGTATAATAAAAGAAAAACTCCAGATGGTGTCATTGGGGTTAATGCTTTTCATTTAGTGCTTAAGGATATGATTCTTGAGTTTTGAGATTACATAAAACTACAGGAAGATCAGGATGCACCTCAGAGAACAGACCTTGTGGGTATAAACACAGAGCACTTTCTGATGCTATTACATATGTGATGATCACTACCATAGCAAGCACAGTTAGGCAAATACGAGTGCTGCTGTTTTAATTCTCTCTGAACTCCTACAGGAGGTTCCAAAATTGCTGTCTTTTGGCCTTTGTGGAGATGCCAGCCTATGACAGGCCACCTGGAAGTAGATCTTGAAAATCAAATTGGGTTGTCATGTTACAGGCTTCACTTCTCTTTCTTGAGAAAGATAAAGGAGGCATCTATATTAGAAAAAGAAATGGGTGGATAACAGATTTTGAAGAATGATGTATATTTGGAATAAGGCACGTGTGAAATTTCTATTGTAACTACTTAGAAATTAAGTACACTCAATAAAAATGATAAAAGACAGATTAGAAGAAAAATGTTTTCAACATTCAAACCTGTCTAGGCAAAGACCATAAGTTCCACATCCATGGATTCAACCAACTGAAGATTGAAAGTATTCCAGGGGGGGGGTGGGGTGATATAAATAACAACACAACAATAAAAAATACAAATAAAAGATATAGCAATTATTTGCTTAGTATTTACATTGTATTAGATATTATAAGTAATCTAGAGATAACTTAAAGTAAAAAGGAGGATGTCTGGAAGTGATATGCAAATAATATGCTATTTTTTGTAAGAAACTTGAATATCCTTCGATTTTGGTATCCTGCACAGATACCGAGGGATAATTATAAATACACACACACACACACACACACACACACACACACACACACACACACACACACTTAAATTGATCAGTAACTACTCAGTTATTTAATCTTTAAATTTCACCCATCAACCAATAGTGTTAGAGCTAGTAAATTCTCAGTTTCAAGTTAATTTGAAATACAGTTGATCCTTGGACAATGCAGGGTTTAGGAGCACAGATCTCCTTCTCACTTGCACAGCTGAAGTTCACATGCAACTTTACTTTTAAAAACTTAACTACCATAGCCTATTGTTGCTGGGAAGTTATACCAATGACATAAACAGCTGATTGACACATATTTTGTATGTTATAGATATTGTATGCTGTATTCTTACAAAGAAGTAAGCTAGAGAAAAGCAAATGTTAAGAAAATCATAAGCAATTATCATAATACTATAAGAAAGGGATTGGCAGTGATGGGAAACTGCCAGGGGAGAGGGGGGTAGGATTGGCAGTTGAAGAAAATTACTAGGGGAAGGAGGAGCACACCTCATCAACAAGGGTACCTGTATAATCAATGTTTATATACCTAACCCTGAATTTTTAAAATTACCCCACATCTTTAAAATTAAAAAAAGAAAGGAAAAAATAAAATCATAAGCACGAGAAAATATATTTTTTCATTAAAGTAGAAGTAGATCATCATGAAGGTCTTCATTCTCATTTTCCTCATTTTGAGTAGACTCAAGAGGGAGAGGAGAAGGAGGGGTTGGGCCTACTGTTTCAGGAATGGCAAAGGCAGAAGAGGCAGAGGAGGTGGAAGGGAAGGCATACTTGGCATAATTTTATTTATGGAAATATATTGTAATTTTTGTCTTATTTTTTGCTTTCTCATTTCTCTAAAAATGATTCCATATGGCATCAATTCTCCTTCCACCATTTGCTTTAGTTTCAATGCCCATATCATAGAAGGAATCATAAAAGAGGTTAAAAGCAGTCTTGTATAATCAGAACCCTTCTGCCAGATTGTCTAATATCAGTTTGTTTTCTGGCACTGCTTCTTCTGCATCTTCTTCCTCATTGTCTGGAATTGGTTGGAAAGTACTCATCTCCAAATTGTCTTCTGTTAATTTCTCTAGTGTGTCTATTAGTTCTTGAACTTCTCAAAGATCCATATCTTTTTTTTTTATTTTTTGAGTTGGAGTCTCATTCTGTCACTCAGACTGGAGTGCAGTAGCACACTCACTACCACCGCAACCTCAACCTGCTGGACTCAGTTGATCCTTCTGCCTCAGCCTTCCAAGTAGCCGGAACTACAGGCACATGCTACCACACCCGACTAATTTCTAATTTATTGTAGAGA
Source organism: Carlito syrichta (assembly GCF_000164805.1). Lineage (NCBI taxonomy): Eukaryota > Metazoa > Chordata > Mammalia > Primates > Tarsiidae > Carlito > Carlito syrichta. The sequence goes on along the minus strand of NW_007253822.1, from coordinate 923,124 downwards.
TGAGGTCTCACCAAGTTGCCCAGGCTGGTCTCGAACCCCTGGGCACAGGCAATCCCCCTCTCGCCTTGGCCTCCCATAGTGCTGTGGTTACAGGCTCATCGGTGTGTGTGTGTGTGTGTGTGTGTGTGTGTTTGAGAGAGAGAGAGAGAGTGAGAGAGAGAGATCTACAATCGCTTTCACTATTTCTTGGATTGTCTTTGTTGTGAATCCTGTAAAGTCATGCATAACATCTGGATACGGTTTTCTTTAGTAGGAATATATTGTTTTTGACTTGATGGCTTTCACAGCTTTTTCTATAACAACAATAGCATCTTAAATGGTGGACTCCTTCCAGACTTTCATGATGTTCTATCAAGTTTCTCTTTCATAGTGTTGGCAATCGTTTCCATTGCAGACTTTGTGTAATGAGTCTTAAAGGTACTCATGACTGCCTGAACTAGAGGCTGAATTAAAGTTGTTGTATTTGAGGACAAGTAGACAACTTTGATACTTTTAGTGTTAATGAAAGTGTTAATCAGAACTTATGGGGTTTTGATGACCAGGAGCATTGTCCAATAGCAAAAGAACTTTAAAAGGTTGTTTCTTACTGGCAAGGTACTTCCTGACTTCAAGGACAAAACATTGATGGAACCTTATCCAGGCCTTCAAATTATACAACCAGAAGACTAGATGCTGGTGTTTATCTTTTCCTTTCAAGGACAGTCCTGATCATAAACCCAACTGCTTTTGCAAAAAACAATCAAGTTAGCCTATCCCTTCCTGCCTTAAATCCTGGTGCTTGTTATCTTCCATTTATTAAATGCCCTTTGTGGCATTTTTTTCCCCTCCAGAATAGAGAACTTTTGTCTGCATTAAGACCTGTTCAGGCTGATATCCTTTCTCCTCAATAAGTTTCTTAATGGTGTCTGGGAACCCATCTGCTACCTTGCTTGGCCAAAGCTGCTTTTCTGATTATCTTGCCATTTTTTAAACCCAGACCTCTCTGTAAAATTATCACACCATCCTTTGCTGGCATTAAATTCTCCAGCTTTAAATCCTTCACCTTCCTTTTGCTTATGTTGTCTTTAATGATTTTGATTTTTCTTTAATCCATTTAGAGTCTACAGGTATGCCTTTCTTATGGCAATCTTACTTTCACATGAAAACTGCCTTTTCAACAGGAGATCAGGAGATAAAAAGATATTTCACAACAGGTACAAGGTTTTTGTGTTTGCTGGCATATTGCAATGATGGTTTTACGGATTTCCTTTTCTTTTTTTTTTTTACAAGATTATCTTGAAATGGTAGGTACCACAGCTGCAGATCTTAATCTATGGTACATATTAAGCAGTTCTTGTAATGTCATGATTTTTCTTTCTTTTTTTTTTTGAGTTGGAGTCTCACTCTGTCGCCCAGACTGGAGTGCAGTGGCATGATCCCAGCCACCGCAGCTTCGACCTGCTGGGCTCCAGCGATCCTTCCGCCTCAGCCTTCCAAGTAGCTGGAACTACAGGTACATGCTACCATGCCTGGCTAATTTTTTGATTTATTGTAGATGAGGTCTTGCCAAGTTGTGCAGGTGGGTCTCGAACCTGTGGGCTCAGGCAATTCACTCACCTTAGCCTCCCAAATTGCGGGATTATAGGCTAAGCCACCGAGCCCGGCTGATGTCATGATTTTTCTATGCTTTTGGGGGCACTTTCAGCATCAATAGTAGAACTTTATATGAGTTCCGTGGTGTTCTTCACCATTATTTAGGGTGTTGCACTAATCACAATGAAAACTACGAGAGAACCCCGAGAGATCGCTTTTTACTGCAATATGCAGTTTACTATAGAGACAAACTGCTCATGCAGAGATGATTAATGTCACAGGTTATTTTTTTTTAATTTTTATTTTAGAGATATGGGGTACAATTCAGGGAGGATATTTTAAGTGGATACTTAAAATTCAGCTCACTGCAATAGCAACAACATTCAGCTCACTGTAATACCAACAACAGATGACTATGAAATTATTATAGTAGTATAGTATATGCTACTGTTAATTTTATGCAGTAATGATTTAGTGCTGCATCTTTACATTTGTTTATATTTCTCTCAGCTGAGAATGACACTATGTATACTATAAGTGTTTGGGTAAGTTTTATAAACCTTAACTTTTTATAACAGATTTGTATATATTTTATGGCAGTAAATGACAAAATAGGCTGAAAACTATATATATTTATGCATTCATGGCATTCCTTTTTTCTTAATTCTCTATATTTCTAGGGTATGTAGTTCTTTGGCAAGGTTTTTCAAACTGCTTCAACTCCCCAAAAGTTTTTCCAATACATTTATTGAAAAAAATCTACATATACGTGAACTTGTACAGCTCAAACTTTTGTTGTTCAAGGATCAACTGCATTGTCATTGTTTAAACTAAGTCCAGAGGGATTATATGGATATTATGTCATAGATATTTGCTTCTGAAGCTAACAAATCAATTTCTAATTAAAATATTTACTATCGATACTGTTTTTAGAAGATTTCACAGCCTTTTTTTCTCTATTAGGTTTTTCCTTAAGTCAGATTTATTGACATTATTTATATGCAGCAATAGTCACTTCTCAGGTAAATGGTTCTATGAGTTTTGACTATACTGCCAGGTAACTCTCACCACAATGAAAATATAGAATATTCCATCACTCCCCAAAATTTCCTTATGCTCCTTGTATAGTCACTATCTTGGTCATTTTGGATTGCTGTCTTGGAATAATATTGACTGAGTGACTTGAGCCACAAGCATTTGTTTCTCACAGTTGTGGTAGCTGGGAAGACAAAGATTAAGGCTCTGGAATATTTAATATTTGGGGAAGGCTCACTTTCTGGTACACAGATAGAGAGAGCCATCTTCTTGCTGTGCCTTTCCAGAATGGAAACAGAGCTAGAGAACTCTCTGGAGTCTTGTTTTATAAGGGTACTCATTCTATTCATGAGGACTTTACGCTCATGATCTAATTACCTTCCAAAAGTTCTGCCTTCTAATATTATCAAATTGGCGGTTAGAATTTCAATGTGTGAATTTTTTTTGTGTGGGGAAGACAAATAGAAACAATCAGGTTTTTATTTCTTTCTGTGTCGATTTTGATAAGTTGTATTTTTTTCTAGGAATGTGTTTATTTCATCTAAAACATAATATTTGTTCAAGTTTTTTTTTTAATTCATTTTATACAGTGGTAAACCCTTTTTCTATATTAATATCAATTATTTTGTTTCTTCTCTCTTTTTAAATTGGTCTTGTTAGGACTTTATCAATTTTATTAGCTTTTATAACCAACCAACTTTAGTCTTTGTTGGTTCTCTGTATTGTATGTTGTTTTCATTAATTCTTATTCTTCATATTCTTCAATTCTTATTATTTTCTATTTTTAATTTTTTGGGATTTTATGCACTATTCTTTTTTTACATCTTAAGAACGATATATAGCTCATTTGTTTTGGGTATTTGTTCTTTTCTAATATATTTATGCAAAGATATGAATTTTTGTCTAATCATAGCTTTAGGTACATCCTGGAAGTTTTAGAATATAGTATTTTCATTATCATTCAGTTTAAAATACTTTTGAAGCTGGGCTCGGTGGCTCAGCAGCTCAGCGTGTAATTCCGCACCTTGGGAGGCTGAGGTGAGTGGATTGCCTGAGTCCACGGGTTCGAGACCCACCTGGGCAACTTGGCAAGACCTCATCTCTACAATAAATTTTAAAAAAATTAGCTGGGCATGGTAGCTCACGCCTGTAGTTCCAGCTTCTTGGAAGGCTGAGGCGGAAGGATCGCCAGAGCCCAGCAGGTCAAGGCTGCGGTGACTGGGAGCGGCCACTGCACTCCAGTCTGGGCGACAGAGTGAGACTCCAACTAAAAAATAAATAAATAAATAAAATAAAATAAAATACTTTTGAATTTCCATTGTAATGTCTTCTCAACTTATGAGTTACTTATAAGAGTATTTCTTAATTTCCAACCATACAGGGATTTTCTAATTATCTTGGTTATGGTTAGCTTTATTTTTGAAGTTAGCACATAGTAAAATTAAATTTTTTGATGGACAGTTCTATAAACACTTATATAGATTTATGTAACTTTCAACATAATCAGGAAACAGAATAGTCTCCCCTCCAATTTCCTTGTGTTATCTCTTTTAATTAATCTCTCTGCCTATCTTTGATATGTTTCCTGTCATTAAAGATTTATCTTTTTGAAAATGTCATATGCATGGAATCATACAGCGTGTAACCTTTTGAGACTGACTCTCATCCCTCAGCGCAGTGTGTTTGAGAGTCATCTAAGTTGTTGCATGCTCAACAATTCATTCTTTATATTATTGATTAGTGTTCCTTTGTACAGTTGTGCCACCAGTTTTTCTTTCATTTATCAAAGGACACTTGATGATTATGAACTACAGATATATAAACATTTGTGTACAGGACATTATATGAAGATAGTTTCTAATTTCTCTGGGTAAATACCTAGCTGTGAGATTGATGTTTATGAAAATTATACATTTATTTTTATAGGACACTGCCAAGCTATATTCTAGGATAGCTGGAATATTTACTTTTTTTCCAGAAATGTATTAGATTTGCAGTTACTTTGCATTCATCCACATTATCTCTTGGCATTTTAAATATTATTTATTTAAATGATTATAATAGATGTATACTGGTATCTTATTATGGTTTTAATTTGAATTCCCTAATGCAAATAATGTTGAACATCTTTTCATGTGCTTATTTGCAATCCATATGCCTATTTAACTGTTCTGTCCATTTTTAATTGGGTTGTGTTTTTCTTGCTGTTGAGTTTGGAGAGTTTTAAAAAATATATTCTGCATTCAAGTCCTTTGTTGAATATATGATTTGAAATTGTGATATTGAGAATCTTTTCATGTATTTATTGGTCATTTATATTTCTTCTTTTTTTTCTTTTGTGAAGTATCTGTTCAAGTCATTTGTTCATTTAAAAATTTTTTTAATGTTATTCAGTTATAAGAGTTCTGTGTATATTTTGAGTACAAATCCTTTGTCTGATATATGTGTTGTCAATATTTTTTCTAGCCTGTGGCTTGTGTTTTCATTTTCCTAATGGTGTCTTTTTAAAAGGTTTTCATTTTGATGAAGTCTAGTCTATTGATTTTTTGTTTTTTTAGGCCGTTTTTGTTGGTATGTCTAAGAATTCTTTGCCTAAACCCGATGCCATGAAGACTTTCTCCTGTATCTTCCTCTAACCATTTTATTGTTTTACATTGTACATTTAGGTCTTTGATTTATTTGAGTATTTATTTAATTACCTATTTATTTATATTTAGAGACAGGGTCTCACTGTGTTGCCTAGGCTAGTCTCAAACTCCTGAGTTTAAGTAGTCCTCCCCCTTGGCCGCCTAAAGAGCTGGGATTGCAAATATGAGCCACCACACCTGGCTTAATAATAAGGTTTTTTTGTTTTGTTCTATTTTGGATTTTTTTTTTGATAAGGTGTGTGGTTTACATTAAAATTTTTTAAAAATATATATTTTTTAAATGTGTGGGGTAAAATTCCAGGTTAGATATACAAATGTTCGTTATGCAGGTACCCGTGTTGATGAGGTGTGCCTCCGTCTCTCCTAGCAGTTTCCCACTACTGCCAAACCCACCCACCCCTCCCCTGGCAGTTTCCCACTACTGCCAATCCCTTTCTTATAGTATTATGATAATTGTCCAAGGTCCTCTTATGAGTGAGAACATGTGGTACTCATTTCTTTGTTTATGTGATAAATCACTCAGTATTATAGACTCTAATCCACCCAAATATAAATGACCAAGTTACTGTGAAGTTCATAATTCTGTCCTTCTTTATGGCTGATAATATTACATCGTGTATATGTGCCACATTTTTTTAATCCAGTCCTTTTGTGATGGGCAGCATGGTTGGTTCCATGTCTTTGCTATTGTGAATAATGCTGCAATAAACACCTGTGTGCAGGTATCTTTTTCATAGATTGATTTGAGTTCCTCCAGATATATGCCCAGCAGGAGGATTGCAGGTCATATGGAAGGTTGTTTTTTTTTTTTTTAGATCTTTTTGGAATCACCAAACTGTTTTTCACAGAAGTTGTACTAGTTTACACTCCCACCAACAGTGTAGAAGTGTTCTCTTTTCCCACATCCTTTCCAACATCTGTTGTTTTTTTGAGTTATTGATGATGGCCATCCTGACTGGAGTAGGGTGGCATCTCAGTGTGGTTTTAATTTTCATTTCCATGATGACTAGTAAGGCTGAGCATTTTTTCATGTATTTGTTGGCTGCTGGTATGCCTTCTTTTGAGAAGTGACTATTCATATCTTTTGCTCACTTGTAATGGAGCTGTTTGTTCGCATTCCTATACATGAACAGTAAACAAACAGAAACTCAAATAAAAAGCACGGTCTCACCCACAATAGCAACAACAAAAAAAGTAAATATCTTGGCATCTTCCTAACCAGAGAAGTGAAAGACCTTTACAACGAATACTACAAAACACTGCTCAAAGAAAACAAAGATGACACAAACAAATGGAAAAATGTTTCATGCTCATGGATTGGAAATATCAACATTGTTAAGATGTCCATCCTAACTAAGACAATCTACAATTTAACGCAATACCCATTAAATTACCAGCAGCATTCTTCTTAGACCTGGAAACAACAATACAGGAATTCATATGGTAACATAAACAACCACAAATAGCCAAAAAAATCTCCACAAAAACAAAACAACTAAACAAAGCAGGAGGTACCACACTCTCAGACTTTAAACTTTTTAAAATAAAGCTACAATAATCAAAACAGCTTGATATTGGTACAAGAACAGGCATATAGATCAATTGAACAGGATAGAGATTCTGGAGGCAAAAATCTCAATTTCTCAACCCACTCCTCTTTGACAAAGTCTCTGCCATCAACCACTGGGGAGAGGAGAACCTTTTCAGTAAATGCTGCTAGGAAAACTAGCTGACCACATGCAGAAGAATGAAACAGGATCCCTATATATCACCATACACAAAATTCAACTCTAAATGGATTAAAGACCTAAACATAAAATCTTAAACTATAACAACCTTAGAAAATGCAGGAGTCACCCTTATGGAAATTGGAACTGGCAATTCCTGATCAAAACCCAAGTGCCCAGGCTGTAAGAGATAAGATAGACAAGTGAGACCTTATCAAACTGACAAACTTCTGCAAAGCCAAAGAAACTATCAGAAAGCAGGGAGACAGTCCATAGACTGGTAAAAAATATTTGCCAACTGTATATCTGACAAAGGTCTAACTTCTAGGATCTACAGGGAACTCAAACATGCTGAAAAAAAAAAGATTTTTTTTTTTTTTTTTTTTTTTTTAGTCTTGTCCCTAATTATCCTATTTTATTATTACTTTTTTAAAAAATAGAGTCAGGGATTTTGCTATGTTGTCCAGGCTGGTCTCAAACTTCTGGCCTCAGGCAATCCTCCTGTCTCAGCCTTATAAAGTGCTGGGATTACAGGCATGAGCCAGTGCTCCCAGCTAAGAATCTTTTTTTTGTATATGTGCATATGGATGTTTGAATGTTCAGTTGTTCTATCATCATTTGTTGAAAACACTGTTATGTCTTCACTAAATTTCCTTTGCACTTTTGTAAAAATCAAGTAGTTGTACTTGTTTGTGTTTATTTCTGGCTTTCTATTCCATTCTTGTTATTTGTTTATCACTTAGCCTATACCATGCTGTCTTCTGCACTTTAGCTTTATAGTTAGTCTTAAAATTAGGGATTGTAACTCCTTCAATCTTATTCTTAAAATAATTTTATTTGGCTATTCTAGTTTTTTGCCTTTCTAAATACTTTTTAGAGTAAGCTTTTTGACATGTATAAAAATTATATTTGAATTTGGATTAGAATTATATTAAATTTACAGATAAATTTGGGGGAGAATTGACATCTATACTATGCTGAGTCTTCCAATTTATGAAAATGGTTTGATTTATTTTATCAGTCTTTCTGGGTTTGTTTTTGACCTACAAATTCTGTATATATTTTGTACCTGAGTATTTCATTTTGGGAGAAGCTCTTTTAAATGGTATTTTAAAAAGAATTTTAGTTTCTAATTGTTCATTGCTAGTTTATAGGAATATGATTTATTTATTATGTGTTTTTGCTTGTGTGTGTACTGTGCATTTATACATGCATTTGTGCTTACCTTGTATTTTGCAACACTGGTAAATGTACTAAGTATAGATCTAAGATTATATGTGGTAGATTCCTTGGGACTTTTTCCATGTACAATTATGTTATCTGCAGAGAAGGACAATTTTATTTCTTCCTTTCCAGATTGTATACCTTTTATTTGTTGTTTTGTCTTTTTCCAATGGCTAGGACTTCTAGTTCTATTTTCAGTAGAAATGATAAGTAAGGGCATCTTTGCCTTGTTCCAGATCTTGGGCAGAAACATTCAGTCTTTTGCTATGAAGAAAGATGTTAATTGAAGATTTTTTGTTGTTGTCTTTTATCATGTTGAGGAAATTTCTTTCTAATTGTACTTTGCTGAGAATTTGTATCTTGTAATGGATATTGAATTTTTTCAAATGCTCTTTCTGCATCAATTGACACCATCATGGTTTTATTTTTCTTTCTTAGATAATATGATAGCTAACATTCATTTACTTTTGAATATTGAACCATCTTTGCATTCCTGGAATAAACCTCATTTGGTTGTGATGTATTCTTTTTATACATTGCTAGATTCAATTTACTAATATTCTGTTGAGGATTTTTATGTCTATGTTTATAAGAAGTATTGGTCTCTAGTTTTTTGTACTCTTTGTCTGATTGTTTTATCAGGATATTGTATGCTTGCCTCATACAATTAGATGAAAAGTATTCGATCTTATTCTGGAAAAACATTTTATAGAATTAATATAGCTTAAAAATATTAGATAGAATTTTCCAACAAAATCACTTGAGTGTTGAGCTTTCTTTCTGGAGGTTTCTAATTAGTAGTTCCATTTCTTTAAAAATTAAGTTTTTAAAAATAGTTTTTTAGACAATCTCTTTCATATTGAGTGAGTTTTGTTAGTTTTTGGTTATCAAAGAATTGGTTTACTCCATAAAATTTGTTTAGTTTATATGTAGTGAGTTGTTTATAGTAATTTTTTACCCTTTTAATGTTTGTATGATCTGTAGTGATAATTTATTTTTCATATACTGATTTTTTTAGTAGGTATTACTAGAGGTTTTTTTTTAATTCAGTGATATTTTTGTCAGTTTTTGTCTTTGTTCAATTTTATTAATTTCTGCTTTTTATTATTTTTTCTTCTCCCTTTTTGAGTTTATTTGTATTTTTTTTGCCTGGTATGTATTTTTCCATCATTTAATTTTTAGCATGTCTATATCATTACATTTGAAATGAGTTTCTTACATGTAGATGCATTATTTTTAAAATCCAATCTTATAATGACTCCCTTAATTGGTGTGTTTGTGTGATTTACATTTAGTGTAATTATTGATATGTTTAGATTTAAGTATTCTGTTCTAGCATTAATTTTACGTTTTTTTCCTCTTTTTATTTCTGATTTCTATATTTTTATGAGTTATTTGAACATTAATTTTTTGTATCCCATTTTAATTTCTCTGTTGTATTCTTGACTATATCTCTGTATATAGGTTTATTTAGTTCTTACTGTTGGAATTATGGTATACATATTTAAGTCTTCACAGGCTGTTGTAGTTTTTTTGTGAGTATTACATTTATGTACAATGAAGACCTCATCAGATAATGTTAATAATTTTTACTTTCAACTGGCAAATGTATTTTAAGATATTTGAAGAGATTCTGTTTTATGTTTACCTAGATATTGTTGCATTATAGGGTTAAGTTTAATTTGTTTTCCAGATGTTTGCCATTTTTATTACTCCTTATTTCTTTTTTCATTACTGATCTTTTGTTTGAGATTATTTTTTCTTTAGCATGAAGAATATCCTTAATTATTATTGTAAGTTCTTTGAGATTTTAAAATTTTGTGTGAAAATGTCAGCATTTCCCCATTATTCTTAGAAATTTTCAGTGTGTAATAAATTGTAAATTGACATATTTTATTTCAGTAATTTGACAACATTATTTTATTTTTTCCTGACTTCCTTAATTTTTTAAGAAGTTCTTTACTCTGGTTTTTAGCAGTTTTACTGTGGTATGCCTATGTCGGTTTTTGTTTTTTTTTTTTACATTTAGCTTTTAGTTTTCCCCCTCCCTTTTTTCTTTTGCTAAACCCATCTATTATATCTAATCTATTACGTATATCTGTTGGGCTCTTAATTTTTAATAATCTAATATCTTTTGTTTTCCTGTTATATTTTTTGCAACTCTGGTTTGTCCTTTTTCTTTTATGGCTTTCTCTTCTCCATTAATTCTCAATTTTATGTATATCTCCTTTAGTTTACTAAGTTTTGTTATTTTATAGTCTATAACTTCAGTGTGTAGTCTCAGTGGGTTCCTTTTCGTTGCCTCTGAGAGTAATCTGTGGTAATCTTAATCTAGTTTCAGCAGTTGAATTAGTAACTCTTACATGTCATCAAATAAAAGAAGTTTAAAACATTTCCCAGCCATAGTGGATACTAGTTCTTAGAAAAAGGGTTGATTCAAGTCTGCCATTACTTGAATGGAAGTTTCCATCCTATTTTATTATTTCCCATATATTTCAGTGTCAGGAGGTGAGTTTGTTACCCTTCTTACTACCCACTCTTACTTTCAAATCATTGTTTTTCCACTGTTTATTTTGAATACAGTAAATTAGAACATATTTCTCTGAGACTTATGTCATTCACTATAACACTTACTTTTCCTTTTGCTTCCATGTATTTCTTTCATAGTGTGCCTTTTTCACTGAAGACTGGCATCTGGCTTTCAGTCTTCCTGTCCTTGAATCCATTATCCAACTCTTTATTAGGCCAGAACTGTTCTTGGAACTTCAGATAATCTATACAGTTGCCTGTCTGGCATGTCTAGAGTCTAAAGTTCAACATGTCCAAAAGGCTCATGACTGCTCTCCCTGTAAGGGTTTCTCACATCTATGAAACAAGTTTAAAATCCTGAGAAGGATTTTCTATCTTTTTCACATGCCGGGACATGGTGACTGATGATAGCCTAGATATTACCGCCTAACTAATACCCTCTTTCCCTCCCTTTTGTCTTTTGTTCATCAAGTATTTAATAAGTACTTACTGTGCCAGGTTCTGAGCTGGGTCTTGGAAATTCATCCATGGCAATCAATAGCAGTTATGATGCCTAACTCTAAGGAGCTTATGGTCCAGTGGGGGGAGATAGCAATTATTAAATCACAAAGATATAAATTTCAACGGTGATAAATGCCAAGGATAAGAGATTCCCAGCACTTTAAACAGAATATAATGGTGGAGAGGGGGTTGAATTTGAGTTAGAATACGTAGGGCAGACTTTTCTAAAGAAATAGGATGAGTATTAGTGATGAGTTAGTAAAGGAAAAAGCAGAGAGAAGAAAATTACAGGCAGAGGAACCATTATCAACAAAGGTCACCAGATTGTAGGGAGACTGATATAAACAGGGACTGAAAGATGGTCAGAGTAGCTAGAATGGAGAGGAGGGGGAGAACAGTCTGATATGGGGTCAGAGAAGCAGATAGGGGTTACACTATGCAAGGCCTTGTAAACCTGGTTAAGGATTTTGGTCTCTATCTTAAGAGTAACAGGATGCCTTTGAAGTGCTTTAATCTGATGGGTGACATGATTAGATTAGTGTTTTGAAAAGATCACTCCAGCTGCAGTGTGGAAAACAGATTGCAGAGGGATAAGAGTGGATGCGGAGAAACCAGATAAGTAGCAGTAATCTAGGAGAGATGTAATAGTAACTTGGGCTAGGGCATTGGCATTGAAGATGGAGACTATTTATGAATTTAACGATGGATTTGATTTGGTAAATGAGATGAAGATGTTAAGGATAACCATTAGTTTTCTGGTTTACTTCACTGGAATGGTGGTGAGACTTTTTACTGAGCTTGGATTACATTGGAAGAGGCCAAATATGGTTTGACCATGTTGAGTTTGAGGAGCCTTTAGAACATTCAAGAAGAGAGAGAAAGTAGTCAGGAGGATATGTTGGTGCAGAACTCAGGAGGGTTTTCAATTCCTTTTTATTTTGAACTCTTTAGGTATTGCTTTGATAATTGCAAAGACCTTTAATGGGGAGACTGCAGTAACCCAAGCAATATCTCCCATATGGCAAGATTAAATCACAGTGACTGCTGGATCTGACCCATGGACCACAACAAAGATAAATGCATTGTGCCATGGATTACTTTGGATACTGTTAAATGTGTCTGGCACTATTGTAGTTAGTGGAGATTGCAAAAATGAATAAGACACGGTCTTTGATCTCAAGAAACTTACATCTAGTTTGTGAGCCAGACATGCAAATAATGATTGTAGCAATGTAGTATGAGTGTTGTGACAGAGAGAGATGTCTGCTATACTAGGGGAGCATATTAAAAGGGCACTTAACTTAAAATTAGCCAGTCAGGGAAGATTTCCTAGAGGTGTTGATATTTAAACCATCTGGAAGAACATGGAAGAGGAGGTAGGAAGGAAAGGGGAAAACAAAAGGATTGGGACATGAAAGATTATAGTGTGTTAGGAAACCATTTTTATCACCACCTTTTTTGATTTTATTGTTAGATACAAAAAATTCAGATGGTGCCTTCTGGAAACAAGAAGGTGACATCAGTTGTTGTTCATCCTTCCTTTTCTTTCTTTTTTTTTCTTTTTCTTTTACTGCCCTCCTCTTTCTCTTCCCTCCCTTCTGAATAGATGATATACTTATATTATTCAAAATAGAGCAATATATAAAACATACATAAAGAGTATCACACCTTTTCCCCTATCTACCCAATTCCTATTTTTCTCTCCCCAAAATTTATGTAACTACATTTAATATTTATTTATCGTTCTAGGGTTTCTTTATATAAAGTTATAAACAAATACAAATATACATTTAAAAATTTACCTTTCCTTTTGGAATTTTTAGTTCATTCTGACTAAAAAAGTAAATATGGGGATATTAGAGGAGGTGCCACAGGAGTTTTTACTTGAAGGATTTTAAATCAGAGAAGCAACACTAAAGATAATAGATTGAAGGATGAGAGACCATTTTGGAGTCTTGTAGAAAGTAATGTGGAGAGAGTAATGGTGATGCCTGAATTAAGGTTGTGGGAACTGAGAAGAAAAAATGTCCAGTTGGATCTTGATCTAACATGGGTTCAGAAACACACCAGTCATTTAATACTGAATGATAACATGGAGACACTAAGGATCAAGTTTGGATGAATTGTTTGTGTGGTAAATGGGACAGAGTAGAAATCAATGGAATTTCCTCATGGGATGAGGAAACAAAGCTAATGGAGAAACTAGGTATAGTACAGTGGTTAATAACTAGAGTTTTGTAGATCTGCCTTTAAATCCAGCTCTTCCATTTGCTTACCTGGGTGATCTTGGCAAAGTCACTTTATCTAAAGTCTTGATTTCTTTATCTCTAAAATGACTATGAAAAACATGACTACTTCATAGGATTGCATGAGGATTGGAGGAGAAGATACATAAAGAAGGGTTTGTATCTATGGCCTATCTGAAGGGATGATCATAGACAGGGAAGTCATATGATCCTTTGAAGTGAGCGAAGGTGGAAAATTAGTAGAAAATGAGAAGGTAGTTAAGTAAAAGTGAAAAAGAACATGAAATACTCATACATAGTTATGCTGATAGTTGCCAATAGCTGACTGGGGAATGCCCCTTGAGTTCTTTGGGCTTTAGTCCATCTATCCATACTATTATAGGAGATTAGCCAAAATGATCATCAAAGTCCTTCCAGCTTTGTTTTTCTGATGCCAAATTTAGCCATTTTGAAACTCTAAAACTATATTCTCTATGCTGTAGATTTCAGAATAAAAACATTCTTTCGATGTTATTAATTTATTGTTTAGATTCATTATTTCCAGTACCTAGGGATTTTTTTTTCTCTATTATACATTTAACTTTATTTTCATGTGACTGCTTCCTTGAATAATTTTCTTGTTGTTTTGACCATAAAGAATACTTTTTTTCTTTCTTTTTTCATAAATAACCACCTTGTATTTTTAAAAGACTATTGTTTGCCTTGGTCTTTTTAATCTGCCCATGAGGAATTCAAGCCGAATGATAGGGAGCTGTGAAAATCCAGTTAGTGTGAGCTGTAATCTTTTTACTGGCTTTAAATAGTTAGAGTACCATGCAGACACCCTGCAGATAACTGAATCAAAACATACAGTAATCACCTAAACATGGATTCTGCCTTTGCTGTTATGGAACTATAGTAGAAATCACTAATAACCATTTACTTTGCAGAAAAGATACTTGGTCATGATATCAAATAAAGTCAGGGTTCAGTATTAAAAGCTATATTTCACAGGTTGGCAACCTAGTGTTTGTGAAAAGCATTGATTTCTGAAGATTTGATATTATCCAGTGTTTATAATATCCTCTGACTATAATAGAGTCAGGCAAACATCTTTATAGAAAGAAAATATTTATAATCCTTTAATCTTTCAGTCGTCTTCTACTTCAGATATTGCTAAAGGAAAACAAAAAACTATTAAGATAATCAGACTTTTGAGCTATAATAAAAGAAAGAAGAAAATATACTGCTTCTCTTTTTTTTCTTATAAAAGAAACTGGTTTTACTAATGCAGTTTATTGAATTTAGATGGCAAAATATTCCTTAATAACTTTGTCAAATGGCAGTCTATTTTTCTAGGTTTACTGGCTGATTTTTTTTTTTTTAAGTTAGAAGATGGATCTCTCATCCATTAGATTCTGCATTAGAGTGATGAGAAACACAGTGTGCAGTGTGCCGACGCCGCTTCCTAATTTCATTAGCTTTCCATTTTCTAATACTGCTGTTGATAACATTCTGGTGAAGTTTATAAAATAAAATAGGCTACTTGTTGAAACCAATATCCTAGTGTTGCTGGTATGATTCATGTTACATTAGGAGTTCATAAGTCATTAGGAATCTGTTATGTTTATTGTATTGTTCTGAACAGCAAACTTGAAATCCTTTGTTTTGAAAGATTCATAGGGTCTACTCCAGGACAAAGGTTTCATAAAGTAGGTGCCTTCCTATGCTGATTGCTTTGCCTCGGGCGGTTTTACAGAGCTCAACATGCTAGTTCTTCAAAATAGGAAAGCTCACTTTTCATTAAAAATATAGATTCTGAGGACTGTGGTTGCCAGTTCACATTCTTAATTAAATAGTTAATTAAATTTGGCTGTTTCAGATATACAAGTATTGTGGAAAAACTGCTACAATATTATTTTATTAATATCTCTATGAATGTTCTAAAAGCCATTGCCATTTTAGCGGATTGATAGGTTTGGGTGTGCATTTAGATTAATAGTAAATATTATAAAGAGGGACATTCTAAATTTGACAGTTTAAAAGTCATTATAAAACATCCTGAGGCGGGGACTACACAGGCATTTGCTAATAATACTACTTATCACTTACATAGCCTCCATTTTTTTTCACTTGTAACCAACTTTTCCCCTATCCTTTCTAAGCACCTATTTCTATAGTCACATCTAAAAAATATATCAGGTCAAGAGATTTATTGTATGACATGATGACCATAGTTAATAACAATGTATCGTATACTTAAAAAATTGCCAAGAGTAGATTTTAAGTGTTTTCACCACAAAAAAAGTATATGAGGTAATGGGTGTATTTAATTAGCTCAGTTTAGTCTTTCACAGTGTGTACATATTTCAAAATATCTTGCACACTATAAGTATATGCAATTTTTGTCAATTAAGTGAATGAATTGACAGGAAAAAACAAAGAACCCCATTAAAAAGTGGGCAAACTTCTCAAAAGATAAGTGGCCAACAAACATGAAAAAACACTCAACATCACTAATCATTAAATAAATGCAAATAAAATTGCTGTTTGATACCATCGCCCACCAGTCAGAATCAATGGCTATTATTAAGAAGTTAAAAATAACAAAAACACACAGCAGATGTTAGTGAGGCATTGGAGAAAAGGGAATGTTCATACGCTGTTGGTGGAAGTGTAAGCTAGTTCAGTTTCCACAGATGGAAAGAAACTTGGAGATTTCTCAAAGAACTAAAAATAGATTTACCATTCAACCAAGCAATCCCATTACTAGGTATTTACCCAAAGACCACAAATCGCTTTACCAAAAAGATACTTCTATGTTTATTGCAGCACTGTCTACAATTGCAAAAACATGGAAGCAATTTAGGTACCCATCAGTAGTGGATTAGATAAAGACAATGTGGTGTATATATATATATATACACACACTATGCAGCCATACAGTGAATGAAATCATGTCTTTTGCAGCAGTGAGGATGTAGCTGGAGACCGTTATTCTAAGTGAATTAACACAGAAACATAAAACTGAATGCCATATTATCATAAAAGTGAGAGCTAACTACTGGGTGCACACAGACATAAGCATGGGAAAAACAGACACTGGGACTCCTAAAGGGAGGAGGTAGGGAGTCAATAAGGCTTGAAAAACTACCTATGGGTACCATGCTCACCATTTGGGTGACAGGTTCAATAGAAACCCAAACCTCACAATTATGCAATATACCTATATAACAAACTTGCACATGTACCCCTTGGATCTAAAATGAAAAAAGTTAGCAAGCTTGTCATCATTGCCAGCTTTACTCCCAATAAAATCTAATCTTGCAGGCATATATTCGTTTCTCTGTCTACCATTTCCTACATTTCCAAATCAGTTTTTGTAGTATCCCTTGTTTGAACTTATTGAGACTGTCGAATACCACTTTGTCATTATCTATCATCTTCTCCTGGTCCTTACTTCCCTTTTTACCTCAATTGGTATCATTCTTTCCTGTGACAGTGGAAGAACTTGCATTATTTCTATCATTTGCTCTAAATCCTGTTACTTTTTCTAATTGTACTTTATCTAGCATCAATTACTTTCTCTATTAGCTACTTCTTACCAGCATGTTACAAAACAAAACTACTTAACCCTCACTTGACTTTCATCTCTTCCAGCATTATTTCCTTTCTCTGTTCCCCATTTCAGTAGAAATTTAGTTGATTTTTTTCATTTTTTATTTTAAAGATGTGGGATACAATTCAGGGTAGGGTATACAAATGATCATTGTACAGGTAAAGTTTGAGTGTCACTTTGGTCCCCACCTCACCTGGTTTGAAGTCAGGTGCTCTTATTGATAAAGTGTACCCCTTCCCGGGGTAGTTTCCCACTACTGCCAATTCCTTTCTTATAGTATTATGATAATTGCTCATGGGCTGCTTATGAGTGAGAACATGTAGTATTAATTTTTTGTTTCTGTGATAGATCGCTGAGTATTATAGACTCTAAGTCCATCCAAGCTGCTGCAAAGTTCATAATTTTGTCCTTCTTTATGGCTGTGTAATATTCCATCGTGTATGTATACCACATTTTTTTTGTTCAGTCCACTTTTGATGGGCAGCGCGGTTGGTTCCACGTTTTTGCTATTGTGAATAATGCAGCAGTGAAACGTGTGTGCAAGTATATTTTTCATAGAGTGATTTGAATTCCTCTGGGTATATTCCCAGTAGGAGGTTTGCTGGTCATATGGAAGATCGATTTTTACATCTTTTAGGAATCACCAAACTGTTTTCCACAGAGGTTGTACTAGTTTACACTCCCACTAACAGTGTAGAAGTGCTCCCTTTCCTCGCATTCTCTCCAGCATCTGTTGTTTTTGAGTTATTGATGATGGCCATCCTGACCGCGTTAGGTGGTATCTCAGTGTGGTTTTAATTTGCATTTCTCTGATGATTAGTGTGATGGAGCATTTTTTCATGTATCTGTTGGCTGCCCACTTATCTTCTTTTGAGACATGTCTATTCATATCTTTGGCCTACTTTTTAATAGGACTGGTTTTTTCTTTTTGGCACATTTGAGTTTCTTGTAGATTCTAGATGTTTTAAAACTCAACTTCTCCCCTATTCTCATTTTAAAACATTTGAGTTTCTGTTCTTACCATTGCACTGAGATTGTTATTGTCAAGAGACTTCTATTTTGCCAAATCCAGTAGATATTTCATTCTTGTCATAGGTTTTTTGTGCAGTATTCAGCACAATCAATCAGCTTTGATCTTCCTTGTGTCCCCTTTTTCCTCTTTTTTTGAATACCTTCCTCTCTCAATTTGCTATAAAACCTTCTCAGTGGCCATTCTTCTGATGACTCTTGCTTCATCAAATGTTGAAGCATCACAAGACTTGGTAGCTGGACCCACCAACTGTCAGACTCTACACTCTCTCTAGGTTATATTCCATAAACTTTTTTCTGTAAAGGACTAGATAGTAAATATTTTAGGCTTCCCAGGCTCAGAGGCAAAATTGAGGATATTATGTAGTTACTTAGAGAATAAGAGAAAACAAATTTCCACACGTTTCAAACAAATGATTAAAATGTAATAATACTCCAAATTTAAAATATAATAATTTATCTTCTTCATTCTTCTATTTATCTCCACTGAGGTCTGAATGGAATGATGTGTCCACTGATACAGACCAAGCCACCATTATTTTCTACCTGAGCTATATATAGCTTAGCTTCCTGATTGGTTTTTTTTTACTTTCACTCTTGCTCTCCCTATAATAAATATCTACACAGTGAGCAGAGGGGGCTCATAGACATGCAAGTCATGCGATGTCGCTCCTTTGCATCAGTCCTTATGGAAGTTTTTATACCTTGAACATCAAAGTCCCTTAGGCTCATGCACTCCAGCCTATCTCCTACCCTTAGTAAGTTCACCACATTGTTCTTTCCATCCTCTAGACCCTTGCAGTTGTTGTTCTCTTTGGAATGCTTCCTCCAGCATCTTTGTGTATAGCTTCTCATTCTCATTATTTAGGTTTTTAAGTTCAAGAGTAATCTTTTTAAAAGGGCTTTCCTAAGCTGGGCTTGGTGGCTCAGCCTGTAATCCCATGCTTTGGGAGGCTGAGGTGAGTGGATCGTCTGAGCCCGTGGGCTCGAGACCCGTCTGGGCAACTTAGCGAGACCTCATCTCTACAATAACTTAAAAAAAAAAAATTAGCCGGGTGTGGTAGCGCACGCTTGTAGTTCCAGCTACTTGGAAGGCTGAGGCGGAAGGATCACTGGAGCCCAGCAGGTCGAGCCTACGGTGGCCGGGAGCGGCCACTGCACTCCAGTCTGGGCGACAGAGTGAGACTCCAACTCAAAAAATAAAAAAATAAAAAAAATAAAGAGGGCTTTCCTGAGCACCTGTTGTAAATTGGCTGTCTCCCTAGCCCATTACTCTATATTCTATATATCCTTCAGAGTACATATCACAGTGTATTATCTTGTTAGTGCTCCCACCAAAAAAATAAGCTTCAAAAGGGCTGAATCCTTGTTCTCTGCTGCATACCCTAAACATACAAACAATGCTTGATGCTTAAAAAGTACTGAAGTAAGATTTATATAAATGAATTATAAAATGAATTAAGAGACCAAATCTGTCACTTGAATTTAAAGCTCAGTTTTCTTCAGTAGTTTTTCTATAACTTTTATGTTTTTTTGAAATAAAATTCTGGTTTTTTAAAAAAGTTATTGTTGCCATATGGTTTTAAAATTAATATGGAATATATTAAGTGAAAAATTTTTCTACTCTGCTCTACATTCCCCCATCCAGTTCATCAGAATTAGCCACTGGTAACATTTATATCCTGTCATGCTGGACTTCTTCTGACTCTAATAGGGATGGCACAGTGTCTGAGGGGCCAAAGAAAAAAGACCAGGAGACAGCGGGCATGACATAAGTTTTACTGGAAATTTACATACAGGGAAACTAGGTGTGATTGGTCAGACAGGATAATCTGGCCTAAAACAAAGAGTTTTGATTCATTGCATCTCCTTCATATTTCAAGGAAGGGGACAGGGTTTCGGATGTTCATTCTAGATCAGGAGTAAACCTCTGGGCTGGCTACTCTTAGATTCCTCAGCTTAGTACTCTGAACAATCTCCTTAGACCATAGCATCATTCTCAGGTATGCTTGTGTTGTTGTCTGATATGTCAGCCTCACATGCATGATTTTGTGCTTCTGTGCTTTCCATCTGTGTATTTATAACAGTGTACAATTTATTATATGAATGTGATTATGCTGTACAACCTTCAGCAACCCAATTTTTATACTACTGGTAGCTCTTGAGTACTAAGGCCTAATATTTTCAATTTGAAATCATCAAATTTCTTTTTTTTAAGAGTGTATGGTTAAATCCATATTACAAAATTAAAGCCTTTCTCATTTCCTCTATATAAACATCATAAATTTTAAAATATAGAAGGAAATTATGAAGGCTACAGGAGCAATGCAGGTGAAGTGTAAAGCAAAGACTCAGAATTGGTCTTTGTTTCCCCTAGTTTATATTGGATTAACTAGTTGATTATAAAATTTGAAATATATTTTCACTAAATTGCCCTTATATCGAAACACCTCAGATGTGGTAAGTGGTAACTGCTAAATAGTGAATGACCACACCAATCCTATGTTTAGCTAGTACTTTAAGTATAATTATTTTTGTAAACCAGCTTTGAAAGCATGCAGTGTACCATATGGCAGGCAACCAGTTTATTTTGAGAGAGTCAGATGAAAACTGACTTTTAAAAACTGAAAAACCACAAAAAATATTTTCTATCTTGAAGAGTTTTTTTTTTTTTTGAGTTGTGTGTCACTCTGTTACCCAGGCTGGAGTGCAGTGGCATGATCATGGCTCACTGCAGCCTTGACCTCCTGGGCTCAGGTGATCCTTCTGCCTAAGCCTCTTGAGTAGGTGGGACTACAGGCTTACACTACCACCCAGGGTAATGTTTTGTAGAGATGAGGTCTTGCTGTGTTTCCTAGGCTGGTCTTGAACTCCTGGGCTCAAGCAATTCTCCTGCCTTGGCCTCCCCAAGTACTAGGATTACAGGCATGAACCGCAGTGCCTGGCCTAGAAGAATTTAAGAAGTATCCTTTTTGGTTAGTAGATAATCTTTAAAGATTGTGATAGTAGAAATAGATAATTTGTTTTTTTAACCAGATAACTTGCCTGTGACATATGTTCTTCCTTTCCCATGACTTAAAGGAAGAAAATAAAGAACTCTCTAACATAGTCTATTTGAGTCTCTTTCAAATTATGTTTTGAAAAATCTTGATGTTTTCCCCAACTCTTTCTTTCCTTTACAAAGCCAGTCATTTTCCTCTCTTAATAGTGATAGTGAGCTTCCTTTGCCACAGTAAAAAAATAAACTATATATTGTCATGGTAGATACACAGCAATAGAGATTTAGTTCAGCTTGTTTTCTCTGCAGATGAGTAAACTGAGGTTACCAGAAGCTACATGATGTATTTTCCCAAGATAACTATCAAAGAGAGATATTGATATGATAAGTTATATAGTTGTTTAAATAACTCTTTTCTTATCAAAAGCAGGTATTTTATACTTAGTAATTTTGTATCTCCCTGTTATGACTAACCCCAATATATATTAAATATATATGTATTAATCAATAAATATAGGCAATTGTTCCAGAATTTTAAGTCTCAACCAATTGTTGTATGCCCCACTAAACTTACTGTCTCTTCATAAGTGTTTGACGAACCTCCCACCTATAACTGACTATTCCAGTTACTGCTACCCAGAGCCAGAGAGTTTGCTTGTCTAAAAAGGAAGATTTGCATCCCTTTGGACTTGGAGACAATTATAAGGCATAAGGACAGATTAAGGTTAAGAAGTATCACAGGCACATTACTGACTTGTTGGGGCTTTCTCACAGACTTAACTAAAATAGTTACGAGAGAAAAAAATCTTATACCTAACAGGCTAAAAAAAGTTTTAAGGAGCCCAAACTGTGAATAAACCTATAGAGCCCTTAAAAATATATTTATATTCACTAAAGTTAAACATTAAAAAATAATACCTAAAAAGAACATTAATTAAATTTAAAATAAGGACTACTTGATAACACAGTATGAATCAAGGGTCCAACCGGGAAAGTAGAAACCATATTAGTTATCCTAATAGAGAAAATTTAATATGGTGAATTGGTTAAATAGGTACAAGAGGATGGTGCAAAAGGAAACCCTGAAATAACAGATAGTAATAATAGGAAGTAGGTACCAATTGCAGGGGAACAGAGAAGAGGTTGGGGTTATCAGTATTTCAGGGAAGGGCAGAACTGAGACCCAAACCGAAGCAAAGGTGCGCGTGTCCACTAGCATTGGTGCCTCAGGGGCGTGAGGAAAGGGCCTCATACGCTAGGGCCTAGACCCTATGGGCACTGTTTGACTGTTGCCAGTGCCTCTGAGGGAATGTGGTGGGTCTGGATCCAAGAGAAAATCACTTAGAAATTAGAACCAATACTAAAGAATTACTTCCTTCAGCATGTTGTTACTGGGACAACTCTGATAGAAACAGTAAATAAAACTGGGAAGCTCTTCTCACTTTCTCCAACTATTCAATCTTCCTCTAAAAACCCTTATTAGCAGAATCCAACAGGGAACTAGCTAGCTAGCTGACTAATGTCATTTGAAAGTCTCAGCTACTGTAGGCTAAAATGGTTACCACAATAGCTTAGTAACTAGCACAACAATTCATTGTCATTTTAATTCCACTTGGGGATGGGGGGAGGGGTGGGTGGGTGACAGGTGGGAAGGTGGCAAAAAAATCCCAGAATTGCTTTTTGGGAGGGCGGGCCCCTTGTAGTCCAGGTTTCCTCAGCTAGGTAAGTGTTATTTTTTTATTTATTTATTTTGAGTTGGAGTCTCACTCGGTGGCCCAGACTGGAGTGCAGTGGCTGCTCCCGGCCACCGCAGCCTCGACCTGCCGGGCTCCAGCGATCCTTCCGCCTCAGCCTTCCGAGTAGCCGGAATTATAGGCGCGCGCTACCACGCCTGGCTGATTTTTTGATTTATTGTAGAGATGAGGTCTCGCCAAGTGGCCCAGGCAGGTCTCGAACCCGCGGGCTCAGGCAATCCACTCACCTCAGCCTCCCAAAGCGCGGGATTACAGGCTGAACCACCGAGCCCGGCCAGGGTAAGTGTTCTAAGAACACATCAGCATCAGTGTACAAGTTAGTGTTGTTGTGAGAGGTTGCATTCTGCTTCAGTAAATTTTTTGGAGATTCTTTCAATGTGTTTGCCCGTTTCATAATGGGTGATTTATAAGCACACCTGCCCACTGTGCTGTTTGACCAAAAACGGCATGACTCCTGTGCCCCTCACCCTTCCTATTCACTAGGTCTTGCCCCAAGCGACTTTATTTTTCCTTGGATGTAAAAAGACCTCAAAGAGAAATGTTTTGCTGATGTGGGAGAGGTAGAACAAAAAAATTACAGGAGCACTAAAAGTCATCAAAAAAGATGAGTTCAAAAACCGTTTTGAGCAGTGGAAAAAGCATCTTGATAGGTATATTGCATTCAATACTTCGAGGGTGACTGAAGTATAAACATGTAAAAATAGATACACAATTTTTTATAAATAAATTCTGGGATTTTGGGGGGTCCCTCTTTTTATGCTAGACTCTTCATTTCTTTTTCCTAAAGACTTAATAGTTGCTTCTATCCATTAGTAGCCATCATGTTCAAGAGATAACAAGTAACTTGAGTATTTGACATTGCTAATTAGGTCTTTCGCAATCTGTGTGCCCTGTGTTCTGTTATATAATGTCACCTATGGTTTTGTCCACAGTAACTTCATGGTAAAGAACATGGTTCAGCATCCCCTTTCGTACAATAAGGGTGTACAACTCTGAGCCTTGAACTTATTTTCCTCCACAAGTTTTTGTATCATAAATCTCACTCCTTCTTGTACTTCTATCTTCCCTCCCTTTTCTATGTTCACCTGTAGTTTCATCTTTTTAGACTGTCCGTACTGGATTGATTTGTAATTTATGCCTACCGGAACCAAAAATGATGTTAAATTATATATTAGTAAATTAAAGGCTTGTAGAATTTTCGTGTAAGGAAAATTTAGGTTGAGATGTATGTATGTATACCAATGTTCTCAAGCTTTTTTTTGTTACAACTTCCCAAGGAGGAAAAATTAATTTTTAACTTTTTTTTGTGAGGCGGATTCTCACTCTGTCACCTAGGCTGGAGTGCAGTGACATGATCACTGCCCACCACAGCCTCGACCTCCTGGACCCATGTGATCTTTCTGCCTCTGCCTCTGGAGTAGCTGTATTTTAGGTGTGAGGCACCACACCTGGCTAATTTTTTGATTTTTTTTTGTAGAAACAAGGTCTCACTGTGTTGCCAAGACCAGTTTCTAACTCCTAGGCTTGTAGTCCTCCTCTCTTGGCCTCCTAAAGTGCTGGGATTCCAGGCTTGAGCCACCACACCCCACCAAATTAATTTATTTTTAACTTAATTTAAATGAGAGAGATTGATAAAATTAAATACTTAGGTATAAGATTTTGTTTGGTTGGGTTTAGCTTTGCAGGGCCAAAACCATTGTAATATCTAATTCTTTGATCCCTCTTTCCTGAAGCAGTTTTCTTTCTTTTTTTTTTTTAACTATAAATTTGGCCAAGCTTTATTTTGATTATGTGAAAACATACACAGAAAGTATAATTATGCTACTTGAAATCTGCTTTTCTTTTTTAACATATTTTATTTTAAAGATGTGTAGTACACTTCAGGATTAGGTATACCAATGAACACTGTACAGGTAAAGTTTGGGCCTCACTTTGGTCCCCACTTTACCTGGTTTGTGATCAGGTACCCTTATTGATGTTGTGTTTCTTCCCTCCGCCCCCATCCTGGTAGTATCCCACTACTGCCAATTCCTTTCTTATAGTATTGTGGTAAATGTTCAGGGTCCACTTATGGGTGAAAACATGTGGTACTCTGTTCTTTGTTTCTGTGATAGATCACTGAGTGTTATTGACTCTAAATCCATCCAAATTGCTGCAAAGTCCATATGTTTGTCCTTCTTTATGGCTGTGTAGTATTCCATTGTGTAGCTGTACCACATTTTAAAAAATCCAGTCCAGTTTCAATGGGCAGCACGGTTGGTTCCATGTTTTTGGTTTTGTAAATAGTGCTGCAATAAACATGTATGTGCAGTCATGTTTTTTGTATTTTGTAGAATGCTTCGAGTTCCTCCGGGTATATTCTCAGAGGGGGGATTGCTGGGGTCATATGGAAGGACAATTTCTAGTTATTTTAAGAATCACCACACTGTTTTCCTTAGAGGCTGAACTAGTTTGCATTCCCACCAGCAGTGTAGAAGCATTCTCTTTGCTCTGCATCCTTACCAACATCTGTTGTTTTGTTTTATTAATGATGGCCATTCATACTTCTCACTATGATTTTGATTTGCATTTCTCTGATGATTAGTGAGGCTGAGCACTTTTTCATTTGTCTGTTAACTGCCCGTATATCTTCTTTTAAGAAGTGTCTATTCAAGTCTTTTGCCCAATTTTTTTTTTTTATGATCTTGTTACCCCTGTCAAAAATCAATTGACCATAGACAAAATGGTTTATTTCTGGGCTCTTAATTCTATTTCATTGGTCTGTATAGACTGTTTTGATCATTGTAGCTTTGTAGTAAGTTTTTGAAATAAGAAAGTGTGAGTCCTCCAACTCTGTTCTTATTTTTCAAGATTGTTTTGGCTATTTTTGGACCCTTGAAATTCCACCCGAATTTTAAGATGAGTTTTCCTATTTCTGCAGTAAATGTTATTGGGCTTTTGATAGGGATTGCATTGAATCAGTATTTTGCTTTGGGCAGTATTGTCATCTTAACAATATTAAGTTTCCAAATCAAAGAGCGTAGAATGTCTTCCCATTTATTTAGGTCTTAACTTTTTTTTTTTAGTTCAGTAATTTAAGGTGATTTCATTTAAGTATAATTTTAGCTGCATCCCATAACTTTTTATATTTTTACTTTTATTTTTATTTTCCATTTTGATATTGTCATTGACCATGAATATTTGCTTTGCTTTATATTCAGATAGGTGTTTTTAAATATTATATAATCGAAGTTTAACTCAATTGCACTGTGGTCAGGGAATATGAGCTAAATGATACCAATTCTTAGAAATGTACTAAAATTTTCTTTATAAACTTGCAAATATAATGTTGTATATATATTCTTGAGAAGAATGTGTTTTCTGTGATTCTTTAATGCAAATTCTACAGAATTCCTTAAGTTCAAATAATCCATAAATTCTTTGTCTTTACTGTATGTTTTCATCTGTTTTGTTTTATTATTGAGAATGTTATTAAAATCTTCCCACTAGATTAATGTCTTTATTAAAATTGTAAAAATTTCTCTTTGTAGATCTAGCAATTTTCTTTTCATATTTTTTTTTTTTTTTTTTTTTTTTTGGGGTCTCACTCTG
>NW_007253822.1:869100-896512 GCF_000164805.1 Carlito syrichta | reverse complement strand
CTCAGGCAATCCACTCACCTCAGCCTCCCAAAGGCGCGGGATTACAGGCTGAGCCACGGAGCCCGGCTCTTTTCATATTTTTAACCTAGTCATAGTGTTTGGACACCCAATTATGTACACTTGTTTTTTCTCCCCTTTTTCTTTTAAATGTGTGCGGTACAATTCAGGGTTAGATGTACAAATGTTCATTGTGCAGGTACCTTTGTTGATGAGGTAGGCCCTCCTTTCCTGGCAGTTTCCCACTACTGTCACTCCTGCCCCCGCACTTCCCTGGCAGTTTCCCGCTACTGCCCATTCCTTTCTTATAGTATTATGATACTGTTCAAGGTCCACTTATAAGTAAGAACATGTGATACTTGGTTCTTTGTTTCTGTGATAGAGCACTCAGTATTATAGACTCTAAGTCCATTCAAATTTCTGTGAAGTTCATAATTTTGTCCTTTATGACTGCATAATATTCCATCATGTGTATGTTCCACCTTTTTTTTAAACTAGTCCTCTTTTGATGGGCAGCATGGTTGTTTCCATGTTTTTGCTATTGTGATTAATACTGCAATAAACATGCATGTGCAGGTATCTTTTTCATAGAGTGATCTGATTTCCTCTGGGTATATTCCCAGTAGGGGGACTGTGGGAGGTCGATTTTTTAAGGAATCGCCACGCTGCTTTCCACAGAGGCTGCACTAGTTTTCACTCCCACCAACAGTGTTGAAGTGTTCCCCTTTCACTGCATTCTCTCCAGCATCTGTTGTTTTTTGAGTTATTTGATGATGGCCATCCTGACTGGAGCTAGGTGGTATCTCCTTGTGGTTTTAATCTGCATTTCTTTGATGATTAGTGAGGCTGAGCATTTTATCTTGTATCTGTTGGCTGCTCATATGTCTTCCTTTGAGAAGTGTCTATTATCTTTTGCCCACTTTGTAATGGAGCTGTTTGTTTTTTTCTTTTTGGCGTGTTTGAGTTCCTTATAGATCATAGATGTTAGGCCTTTGTCAGACATACAGTTGGGAAATATTTTTTTCCCAGTCTGTGGGCTGTCTACCTGCTCTTTCAGTGGTTTCTTGGACTTTGCAGATGCTTGTTAATTTGATGAGGTCCCACCTACCTGTCTTATCTTTTATAGCATGGGTACTTGGGGTTTTGATCAGGAATTGGTTGCCAGTTCCAATTTCTATAAGTGTGTCTCCTGCATTTTCAAAGGTTTTATGTTTAGGTCTTTGATCCATTTAGAGTTGATTTTTGTGTATAGTGATAGGTAGGGGTCTTACTTTAATCTTCTGCATGTGGTCAGCCAGTTTTTTCAGTACCATTTACTGAATAGGTTCTCCTCTCCCCAGTGGTTGATGGTGGAGGCTTTGTCGAAGATGAGTTGGTTGAGAAATTGATGTTTTGCTTCTGGAATCTCTATCCTGTTCCATTGATCTAAATGCCTGTTCTTGTACCAATACCAGGCTGTTTTGATTATTGTAGCTTTATAAGAAAGTTTAAAGTCTGGAAGCGTGATATCTCCTACTTTTTTTTTTTCTCTGAGAATTGTTTTGGCTATTTGTGGTCATTTATGTTTCCATAGGAATTCCTGTGTTGTCCTTTCCAGGTCAGAGAAGAATGCTGCTGGTAATTTAATGGGTATTGCGTTAAATCTATGGATTGCCTTGGGTAGGATGGACATTTTAACAATGTTGATTCTTCTAATCCATGAGCATGGAATATTTTTCCATTTGTTTGTGTCATCCTTGATTTCTTTGAGCAATGTTTTATAGTTTTCATTGTAAAAGTCTTTCACTTCTCTGGTTAGGAAGATGTCAGGGTATTTCTTTTTTTGTGTGTGGCTATTGTGAATTAGATTGTGATATTTGATTTGTTTTACTTTGCAGAAACTTTTCAGTTCAATGAGGTCCCACTTGTCCATCTTATCTTTTATGGCCTGGACACCTGGGTTTTTGATCAGGAATTGGTTGCCTACTCCGATTTCTGTAAGAGGATCTCCTGCATTTTCTAAGGTTCTTATACTTTGAGATTTTACGATTAGGTCTTTGATCCATTTAGAGTTGACTTTTGTGCAAGGGAAATTTATTGAGGATCTCATCGTGTAAAATTAATGAAAGCAGAGCCCCTTGGTGGGGGTAGGTAGTTGCACTGAGATCCTCTTACTGTCTCGCCACATATGTCCTGCCACACATGCAAATTTAACTTGAAAATGACTCATTTAGAAGACTCATCTCATGTGTGTCAATAAATCAAAAGGCTGTTTGGAAAGCACTGGAGAGAATTGTGAGCTAGTTTTCTAGATCATGGATCAGAAACTTTGTTCTGTAAAGGTCTAGATGGTAAATATTTTCAGCTTTGTAGGTGTATAATTTCTGTTGCAACTACTCAACTCTGGTGCTATAGTGTGAAAGCCACCATTGCCAGTAAAGGAATAGGCATGTTTGTGTTACCAAAACCTTTATTTACGAAAGTAGACAGTGGGATGAGTTTGGCCTGAGTGCTGTCGTTTGCCAGCTCCTGGTCTAGACTGCAAAAGTCTGTTGCTTAGTATAGTGGTCTCAAATGGGGTGTTAACACTTTTGACTGCACCGTCCATAAGTTAAATACATTTTTTTAGCATACTTCTCCAACATATGTGTATATACTTCTGAAGACTAAATTCTTATTCTTTTTTCCAAATTCCTAACTATAGGGCTTGAGGAGTCATGCCCTATATGCCCCCTCATTAGACAGGTTTTAAAAATTCACTCTCTGTATAATGAGCTTTGTTTTCCAACCTGATTCTGGCATAACATCACACCTCTTCAATAGATAAAGAAGGAATTTGAAGTATTTTGTGACCTTGCAAAGCCATCTCTTAGGGACTCCTAGACTCCGGACACTTTTAAAACACCACCTGTTCTCTCTAATGGTTGGCCACCTATGTCAATAGAACACTTAACTTATTTCAAAATTCCTTGGGTAGTAGCCTAACTTTTGCTGCAAGTGCCATTCAGGAACTCTTTGAATCCACCTGTAACCTGTAAGCCCCTTCTTGAAGATGTCCTGTCTTTGTGGGCCAAACCATTGTAAATCTCACAGGTATTTTTTTCTTTCATTTTTTTTTTTTTTAGTCAATTTCTCAATCTATCTTCTAAGCTGGAGTGCAGTGGCATGGTTATTGTTCACTGCAGCCTTGAACTTCTGGGCTCAGGCAGTCCCTCTGCCTCAGTCTCCAGAGTAGCGAGTAGCTGGTACTACAGGCGTGCATCACTCACTGCTCCCGGCTAAGTTTTTTATTTCTTGCAGAGACGAGATTGCTCTACATTGTCCAGTCTGGTGTCGAACTCCTGATTCAAGCAGTCCTCCCACCTCACCCTCCCAAAATGCTGGGATTACAGATGTGAGCCACTGCACCCAATCAAATCTCACATGTATTGATTTATGGTTTTCTGTAACTTCTGTCTTTCTAAGGTGTATATAACCTACCTACAATTTAACTACCTCAGGCCACATGTCCACTGTGTTCTTGGACTGATCATTCACATTTGGCTCAGAATAAACCTCTTCAAGCATATTTGGTTGAACCTGGAATTTTTCTTTCATCAATACCTAGTTCATTTAAAAATTAAATTAATTGATTCAATGAAATAAGAATTGCAGAAAGTATAGTACTGTATAGTATGATGTTTCTTATTTTAGTGTATGACAGAAAATATGATTTGTCACATCTGATCCTAATACTATTTCCATAGGGAAATTTAATGATGGTATTTCTTAATTATTAGAAAAAGGATGGGTGCTGGCAGATGATGAAAGAATGACTGAATTACTTACCCAGGAAGTAAGTAATCTGGAGCTTCATTTTAACACTTTCAGACCCTCTTGTTCTTACACAGTAACAAAGAATAGACAGGTTCTTAGTCATTTGTTGAATGAGCAGTTATTCCAAGAGGGTAGTATTAATTTGAGAACTTTACTCACATTAGGTAGCAAACCATTAAGAAGTATGTAGTACCTTGAATCTGGATGAATTTAGGTTCCTATATTCTGAAGCTAATGGGATAAAAGAAAAATCCCGTTTTTATGTCACATACTATAACTTTCCCATTATAATATCTCAATTCTACTGTCATTATTGATAACATTTCTGAAATAAATTGTTGTGATACTTATGGTTTATCAAATTATCATCATATAAAAGCCATTTAAGACTGAAAATACATAAATCTACTGTTCTAGGACTATGTGTGAAATATATATACTCATATATAAAAATGAATGTATTTTTATATTCATACACCCATTTTTTTTATGGTGGCTTTTCCTTGCCTAGTAAATGTGAGTTTTTTCAGTGTTGTTAAATTTTAAGATGGTAAGTTTCTGGTTGGACTTGAAAGTACTATGTAGGAATTAATATGCCCAATTGAGATTTTTTTGAAGTTCTATTTTGTACAATTTTAAACTAACCAAGAAATTGCAAGAAGAGTTCAAAGAACTCTTATATACTCTTTATCCAGATTCACCAGTTGTTTAATTTTGCTCCATTTACTTTATCAAGCTCTCTCTCTGTTTCTTTTTGTCTCACTATACATACATAAGTTTTTCTGAACCAGTTAAGAGTAAGTTGCAGGACAACCCTCTTGGGTCGCCTTCCACTGTGGGAGAGCTTTGCTGTCCTATCAATAAAACCTGCTTTCTCAAAAAAGAGTAAGTTGCAGGCACCAATCCCTTTATTCCTAAATATTTCTGTGTGTGTATTAGATTTTTTTTTTTTTTGAGTCCAAGTTTCACTCCTGTTGCCCAGGTATCGTGCAATGGCATGGTCTTAGCCACTGCAAACTCGACCTGCTGTGCTCAGGCGATCCTTCTGCCTTAGCCTTCCAAGTAGATGAACTATAGATGTATGCCACCACGCTGGGCTAATATTTTTGATTTATTGTAGAGTAGAGGTCTCACCATGTTGCTTGTTGCTCAGGATGGTCTCAAACTCCTGAGTTCAAGCAATCTTCTTGCCTTAGTCTCTCAAAGTGCTGAGATTATAGGCTTGAGCCACCATGGCTGGCCTTGTTGTAAGAATTTTTTTTTAATCTATAAAGATGTTATAAAGATGTAGGGTACAAGTCAGGATTAGGTACATAAGTAGTCTATGTGCAGGTGAAGTTTGGGCCTCCAACTCATCCTCACTTCACCTGGTTTAGGAGTAGGTACCCTTAGTGATGTACATGCCACCCCCCTCCCGTGGCAGTGTCCTGCTACTGCCAATCCCTCTCTTAAAGTATTGTGATAAATGTTCAGGACTCACTTATGAGTGAGGCCATTTGTTATTCAGTTCTTTGTTTCTGTGATAGATCACTGAGTATGACTTCCAATTTGCTGTGACAACCATAGTTTTGTCAATTATGACTGCGTGATACTCCTTCGTGTATAGGTACCACATTTTCTTTATCTAGTCCACTTTCGATGGCCAGCAGGGTTGTTTCCATGGTTTTGCTATTGTGAATAGTGCTGCAGTAAGCATGCATGTGCAAGTATCTTTTTTTGTAGAATGATTTTAATTCCTCCTGGTATATTCCCAGGAGGGGGATTACTGGGACATATGTAAGGTCAATGTCTAGTTCTTTTAAGAATCACCAAACTGTTTTCTGTAGAGGTTGAACTAGTTTGCTTTACCACCAACAGTGTAGAAGTGTTCCCTTTTCTCTGCACCCTCGCCAGCATCTGTTGTTTTTTGTTTTATTAATGATGGCCATCCTTACTAGAGTTAGGTGGTAACTCAGTGTGGTTTTGATTTGCATTTCTCTGATGATTAGTGAGGCTGAGCATTTTTTCATGTATCTGTTGGATGTTTGTATGTCTTTTTTTATGAAGTGTCTATTCATGTCTTTTTCCCACTTTTTAATGGGGTTGTTTGGTTTTTTTCCTTTTCACTCATTTGAGTTCCATGTAGATCCTAGATGTTAGGCCTTTGTAAGATGTACAGTTAGCAAATATTTTTTCTCATTCTGTAGGTTGTCTCCCCACTCTCTTGATGGTTTCTTTCAGGAGATACCATTATGCTCATTGGAGTAGGCAACCAATTCTTGATCATAACACCCAAAGCGTATGCCATAAAGGATAAGATAGATAAGTGGGACCTCATCAAACTTAAAAGCTTTTGTACGACACAAGAATTTTTTAAATGCTATATAATCAAAATTAGGAAATTTAACATTCATCCAATATTATTTTCTAATCCACTGTCTAGCAGTCCATTGTCCTGGTTGTATCATATTTCTGTTGACACATCAGCCACAACTCTCCTTCATCTGGGATCCAACTCAGGATCATGTACTGCAGTTGTCATAGCTCTTTAGTCTCTTTTAATGTGGGATAGTATCTCAGTTTTTCTTTGTCTTTCATTATGGTAATTTTAAAGATATAGGTCATTTGTTTTATTTGATGTCTCTCAATTTGGGTTTGTCTAATGTTTGCTCATGATTGGATCCAGGTTGTGCTTTTTTGTTTGTTTTGCTAGAAATACCACAAAGTTATATTGTGTTCTTCTCTGTATATCCTATCAGAAATCACAGGGTGTTGGTTTGTTCCAGTATTGGTGATGTTAATTTTGATCATTTCATTAAGCTTCAATCAAAATCTGATGTCATCCTAAGCAAAGAGAACTTTTATAGTGGTTATATGTTTAAGGAACACATTTCCTGCCTCAATAGATTACTTGCTATATTTTCTCCATATTTATTTCCCCTTCCCCATTTGGGGAACAACAGCAACAACAAGGGGCTTATTTACTTAATATTGGTGAAGAAAATGAGTGAAAGTAAGTTAATAAACTGAATATAACAGATTTGTATCATTCTGTTTATATCAGTTTTAGGGGGGTTATTTCTATTTGTTGTGTTTAGAAGTCTACATATTTTATTTATAGACTGTCTTGTTAGATAGTACTGTACTCTAAAACTTATCTAAGGAGTTGTTATGATATAGAATTTTAATTTTTTTGGATACTCTGTTGCCCAGCTGACTCACCACAGCCTCTAACCCCTGGGCTCAAGCAGTCCTTCTGTCTTAGACTCCTGAAGCTAATATTTATTTATTTATTTGAAACAAGGTCTTGCTATGTTGCCTAGGCTGCCTGGGCTTAAGCAGTCCTCTCTCCTTGGCTTCCCAAAGTGCTGGAATTACAGGTGTGAGTCACCACACGTGGCCCAGAGTTTTAATATTTTTGGTTAATTCTTTAGAAGTAAGTATTTTAATACTTGATTTCTTGTGTAATACTGAGTCCTATTCATATATTGCTCCCATTGTTTTACTACCATTCTGCCAAATCAAATTTGGAATATATCATTATTTGTATACTCCTCTTAGATACATTTAAAATTATGAAACATAAATACAAAAAAGCATGATATTACATAAATATGTAGTTTCAAGGAGAATTTTATTTTGAAGTGAGAAGGATTGTCACAAATTCTTTCCCCTGCCTTCAAAGAAAGTATTCCTGGAAGATTAGAATGTATCCTTTTAACGTCCTTGACATAAGAGAATTCCAGTCTCCTTTAGAAATCTATTCTAGTATTTTACACACTCCAGATATGCTTTCTTGTAGTTGACCTAAATCTGCTATCCTATTTCTTCTTTGTAGTCAAAATGAAGAATAACTAATATATTAGTTTCTGTATAAAAATGGTTTCAAAACTATTAAGGCACATATTCTCAATAAACAACTTTTGTTTGGAGATTGTTTTCTAATTCTCTAGTCACATCTGTTACTCACCTGTGACTATTATGCCACTCTTTTGTTTTGTTTGTTTTGTTAAGATGGGGTCTCACTCTGTCACTTAGACTAGTGGGCAGTGGCACAATCACAGCTTACCACAGCCTCAAACTCCTGAGCTCAAGCAATCCTCTCTTTTCAGCCTCCTGAGTAGTTGGGGCGATAGGTGAACATCACCACATCTGGTTAATTTTTTTGGTTTTTTGTAGAGATGAGGTCTTGGTATGTTGCCCAGACTGGTCTTGAACTCCTGGGCTCAAGCAATTCCCACCTCTGCCTCTAAAAGTGCTGAGAGTGCAGGCATGAGCCGCGACACCTACATGCCACTCTTCAATTAGAAATTTAGGATTGAACAAAGTCTGTGAACCTTTTATATTTTGGGCCTTAACGTTTATGTTTTTAAAATTACAGTATACTGCATTGCCTTTGATAAAAGCAGAAACCACTAGTGTCTTCCTTCCTTCCTTCCTTCCGTCCATCAGGGTCTCACTCTGTTGCCCAGGCTGGAGTGCCGTGGCATGCTCACAGCCGCCCCAGCATTGACCCACTGGTTCAGGTGAGCCTTCTGCTTCAGCCCTCCAAGTAGCTAAAACTACAGGCATGCACTATCACACCCAGCTAATTTTTTTGATATATTGTAGAGTCGAGTTCTCACCAAGTTGCCCAGGCTAGTCTCGAACCCCTGGGCTCAAGCAATCCTCTTGCCTTAACCTCCCAAAGTGCTGGGATTACAGACTTGAGCCATCATGCCTGGCCTATTGTTTCTTTTGAGTAGGAGTATTATTGAGACCTGCTGACAATATTCGACTTTTGTGGAAAATAGAACTACAGGGAAAGTTTGAGAATTAGTAGTTTTGAACGTCAGTTTAATTTTTTTTTTACTTTGTCATTGCTCAAATTATTCAAAAGTCTATTACTTTATTACTAATAAAGAGTTGCCAGCAACTTGTCAAGCACAATATAAAGTTCTGAGAGAAAGAACAAAGGAAACTAAAAAATAGCAAAATAGCATGAAAAACAAAGACTGGTTAAAATAAGACAGTAGGAGATTATTCTTTCCCCATAGGCTAAAATGTCATTTGTTGTTACCTTTTTTCCTTTTTATGTTTTGAATTTTAGTACTTATGGTTTAACTCTATATGAATAATAAGCTAATTGAGAACAGCTGTCTATATGTTTTTGTTTACTCTGCTTGACTTTATACAATTTTGCTAGCATATATTTTGCTAAATTCTTACAAAAGGGAATGCTTATACATTGTTGGCGGAATTGTAAATTAGTACAACTTCTATGAAAAGAGTATAGAGATTTACTCAAAGAACTAAAAGTAGATGTACCATTTGATCCAGCAATTCCACTATTAGGTATCTACTCCAAGGATCAGGAGGTGTTTTGAATTTTAGCACTAATGGTTTGAATTTTAGCACTAAGTATATATGAATAGAAAACTAATTGAAAGTTGCTGTCTCTAAGTTTGTGTTTGCCGTACTTTGGCTTTACGCAATTTTACTAACATATATGTTGCTAAATTTTTAAAATAGTAGTGTAAAATGTACAGTGAATCTTTATGATTTATGTTTACTTTTAGAAGATGTATACATATTTAAAACCATAAATAGCTTAGAGACATTAAAATAACGATAAAATCGTAATATTCGATTTAAGTAAACTGAGATCAATAAATTTTATCATATCTAACAGAAAGTAGTCCCATATCTTTTGATAATTATGTTTTCTTATTTCCATTTTATATATAAGTAAATGTTATGTGGTATATTAAAAGAAAGGCATGTTACCAAAAATAAGATGGTTACATTGAAATTATTCACTGCACACCTTCTGTAAACAAATATCTGGAAGCTTTGGGTTCCTGTGTTCAAGGATATTGCTCTGGAGACACATTTAGAAGTGAATTATAACTTATATTACAACACCTGCCCAATATCTTGAATTAGTATTCAACTTCAAGAATGACATCATGTTTCAACCTACGTCAAAAGGGCAAGGTATACATTTTAGCTAATCACACATTGCTCAGAGGAGATGGCAGTCATTGAATATAACTTTATGATACAACTTGGCAAAATGATCCACTGATTACCAAGTAATCACAGCATTCTATGTGAGAATCTGGCTGGGTTCAGTAACTCATGGCCCTTTACAAAAGTCAGATTTATACTTTACTGATAAGTTTTTGCTACCAGCAAAGATATTTTAAATCTCTTTGATTTTCTTGGAGAGGTGATGGCATAAAGATTTGAGCTTTGTCCTCAGTATTAGAAAAAGAGTATACTTCTAGTTGACAAAAGGAAATAGAGTTGCTTGAGTAGGGTGACTGAATGAATAATTTAAAACAGAAATTGAATCCAGTATAGAAGATTGTATCCTTCTCATTGTTTTTCCTTCAGCAAAGAATGACATTAAAAAGAGACACAAACTGACCATTGCAAAAAAGAAGGAAAAGATATAAAATTCTTTCCAGTATTATCTTATCTTTTTATTAATTTCCATCATGACTTTATCATCTTCAGAGTAGACTCAGATACTCCTGCCATTTTTTAAGAACAATGGCCCAAACCTTCTATATTGTTCTCAAGTTAGCTTAGTTAAACTTATTAGCAAGCTGTCGGTTTGGTGTGTTTGTAATTACTCTTGGATATTTTCTAGTAATCACAGTTATCTTGTTAATAATGGGTCTGAAGTGATGACCAAGGCTTGAAAACCTGATTGTTACGAGAGCTAAGAAACACATTTGGAATCTACTGAGTTAGTGAAATAACTCTTGATTATCTAAATTTAATACAAGCCCTGGCATAGTATCATAGTGCAAAGAAGTTTCCTATTTTGTACTTAGGAGTGTTTTAATTGAATCTTAAAGTGTTTAAGTTTCTGCAAACCATTAATTTAGGCATTCTTTTTATGACAAATGCTATGTGTTTAGAGAAATCAATATTAAAATTTAGCTTCAAAGAATTCATGAAGAGAAGCATAATGAAATCTTGATATATTATATACAAAAGACAAATCCCTGATCATTTCTTTTTATGCAAATGAGTTTGATTTAGACATAATTCCCCAACATCACCATGAATTTCCATCTGTGTAACCCTGATGTTTTTAAGCAGTCTGCAGTTACCTCACGCTTTGGGCTATATTCACTGTGTATGTATGGAAACTGTGACTATCTTAACACTTTAGATGACGATATGAATAACAATTGTTTGTTGATCTTATTCTCTATCTCCCTGGATAACCTGCTGTCTGCAAAGGCTGAATAAGTGGCAGATAGCTTTTGTCATCCCTTATCCAAGCTGTACACTTGTAAGGAAGAGCAGGGATAATCGCCTCAATCTAATTAGGGGTTAAAAGAGGCCATGACTGTGATGTGGCAGTGAGACACCTTACTGTAGCAATCCTGTTTGCATTAGAAAAATAAGGTTGTCATATTGATTATTCAAATTGGCTTGTATCAGCCAAGTCTCAATGGTTCTTATTGCAGCTGAAGCAGTTGAAGATCCAAGCTATTCACAGAAGACCTATGCTGTAGCATATATCATATTGTGGCTTGTTTGCTAATTTGGGGTTTAATAATGAAAACAGAGTTTAATCAGGAGATTTAAAGGTTAAACTGAACATCAGAGACTGAAGTTTAGCTCCACCTGTGATAGCAATGATTATGTAAATTTTAAATAAGCGAAGACGGTGATATTTTAGGTTTCTAACTAAAGATGTCATATAAATATAAAAGCATGATTTAGAACCCCTGTAGTGTTTTCATGATATATATTTTGATGGTTAGGTGTTGATATTAGTGATGGTTTAATGATGTGATATATTGATATGAATGAACCATTATATATTAGAAATTATATAGGACATCAATTGTCTTGGTATAGTTTTTTTTTTCCTTCTTCTTCTACTTCTGTATTCTTCCTATAAGTTTTCTTTTTTTTTGTTTTGTTTTGGTCAAGGATGTAGCTTATGGGTAGAAGCATACATTTGTCTCTTCTGCTCTCTTCCTGATTTTTTCTTCAGTTGTCTTCTCTCTGATCTCCTTTTCCTCACTTAAATATTCTGGTCTTCGGATATGTTCTTAGAGCTGAAATAATCATTCTGGCAAATTAAAGCAAATTTGAGGATTTCTTTTTTTGAGTTGGAGTCTCACTCTGTCACCCAGACTAGAGTGCAGTGGCCGCTCCCGGCCCCCGCAGCCTCGACCTGCTGGGCTCCAGCGATCCTTCTGCCTCAGCCTTCCAAGTCCGAACTACAGGCGCACACTACCACACCTGGCTAATTTTTTGATTGATTGTAGAGATGAGGTCTTACCAAATTGCCCAGGTGGGTCTCGAACCTGCGGGCTCAGGCAATCCACTCACCTTGGCCTCCCAAAGTGCTAGGATTACAGGCTGAGCCACCAACCCCGGCTGAGGATTTCTTATTGTACAAATCTTTCATCACTCTATCTTAAATGTCCTAGTTAACCTTAAGTCCAGCTAAGTTGCTATGCATGTATGGCCTATATTTTGATGTATTTATATTCAACTTTTCTAATGAGGAGTTAGTATAGTACTCCCCACCAGTAGTAGTTAGGGATTTTTATTTTGTGTTTTGCTTTCTCCATTTTGAGTATCACCATGATGAATAGAGTTGTTTTTATTCAACATGTTTCAATCAATTTTAGTTTTGTTGTTTTTATTGCTCAAGTTATAGCAAACTTGATCAGGAGAAACAACATAAAAATGACTCTTGTGTCCTTGATATCATTAGTTTTTTTTTAAAGTTTTATTTTAAGTATGTGGGGTACAATTCTGGCTTAGGTATACAAATGGCCTTTATACAGGTAAAGTTTGGACCTCACTTTGGTCCCCACTTTACCTGGTTTGAGGTCAGGTACCCATATTAATGAAGTGTGCTCCCCTTCCTCCCCTGGCAGTTTCCTACTACTGCCAATCCCTTTCTTTTAATATTACAATAATTGTTCAGGGCCCTTTTATGAGTGAGAATATGTTTTTTGTTTGGTTTGAGGTCAGGTACCCATATTAATGAAGTGTGCCCCCCCTCCTCCCCTGGCAGTTTCCTACTACTGCCAATCCCTTTCTTTTAATATTACGATAGTTGTTCAGGGCCCGTTTATGAGTGAGAATATGTTTTTTGTTTCTGTGATAGTTCACTCAGTATTATAGACTCTAAGTCCATCCAAGTTGCTGTGAAGTTCATAATTTTGTCCTTCTTTACAGCTGTATAATATTCCATTGTGTAAATGTACCACATTTTAAAAATCCAGTCCAGTTTCGATAGGCAACATGGTTGTTTTCATGTTTTTGCTATTGTGAATGATGCTGTATTAAATGTGTGTGTGCAAGTATCTTTTTCATAGAGTGATTTGAGTTCCTCTGCATATATTCCCAGAAGGAGGATTGCTTGGTCATATGGAAGGGTGATTTTTAGATTTTTTAGGAATTGCCACACTGTTCCACATAGGTTGTACTAGTTTACACTCCTACCAACAGTGTAGAAGTGTTCCGTTTTCCCCACACCCTCTCCAGCATCTGTTGTTTTTTGAGTTATTGATGATGATCATGTATACCTCAAAAATTCAAGAGAATTTTGCACTGGTAAAGGACTTTGGCAAAGTCTCAGGGTATAAAATCAGCATGCAAATGACAACTGATCAAAGAAATCAAAGATGACACAAGCAAGTGGAAATATATGCCATGCTCATGAATTAGAAGAATCAATGTTGTTAAGATGTCCATCTTACACAAGGTATTCTACAGATTTAACGCAATACCCATTAAATTACAAGCATCATTTTTCTCTGACCTGGAAATGAAATACAAAAATTCCTGTGGAAATATAAACAACAACAAATAGCCAAAACAGTCTTCAGCAAAAAGAAACAAAGCAGAAGGTATCACACTTCCAGACTTTAAACTTTATTTTTAGGGTACAATAATCAAAACAGCCTGGTATTGGTACAAGAGCAGGCATATAGACCAAAGAAACAGGATAGAGATTCCAGAAGCAAAACCTCAATTTCTCAATCAACTGATCTTCGACAAAGCCTCCACTAACAACCACTGGAAAGAGAAGAACTTATTCAGTAAATGGTGCTGGGAAAATTGGCTGACCACTTGCAGAAGATTAAAACAAGACCCCTACCTATTATCATAAACAAAAGTCAACTCTAAATGAATCAAAGACCTAAACATAAAACCTCAAACTATAAGAATCTTAGAAAATGCAGGAGACACCCTTATGGAAATTGGAATAGGAAACCAATCTCTGATCAAAACCCTAAGTGCTCATGCCATAAGAGATAAGATAGACAAGGGGGACCTCATGAAACTAAAAAGCTTCTGCAAAGCAAAAGAAACCATCAAGAGAGCAGGGAGACAGCCCACAGAATGGGAATAAATATTTGCCAACTGTATATCTGGCAAAGGCCTAACATCTAGGATCTATAAGGAACGCAAACGTGCCAAAAAAAAAAAAAAAAAAAAGCCCTATTGAAAAGTGTGCAAAAGATATCAAAAGACACATCTCAAAAGAAGACATATGAGCAGAAGCAGATACATGAAAAAGAGCTCAGCCTCACTAATCATCAAAGAGTTCTAGTAGTGTACACTAGTTCTAGTACACAACATTTTTATTTTCATTCAAGAGATGAAAATTAAAACCATACTGAGATACCACTTAATTCCAGTCAAGATCAATATCATTAGTTTTAAAATGGGTCTTTTCATTCTGTCCCAGTGGTAGATTGATTTTTTTTTTTTTTTTGGTCTTAGAGCCTGGAATCAGCCACTTATCCAAATAACCCCAATTACTTTTGTTTGGAAATGGTATTTAGAGATCAAAATATGATGTCAGTAGTACAAGGATGCCATTTCTTTAGTTCAGTGGACAGTATTAGAAAAATATTATTTCATTTAATCTAAGATATTATCAATTGTAGTTATATGTACTACTAAGAAAGAAAAAAATACTGCTGATTAATTTTATGACACTGTCTAATGCTTTATTTCACATATGTTAGGATACAAATAGGACACAAAATGTGGCATACTAAATGATCAGTTTTTATTAATATTTTAAATTGAAATTTAACATTACAGAATTTTTACTTAAAGTTGATTTTTTTACATGTTTTTTTCTCCTTCGGATAATGTCTGTATTTTTTAATAACATTTGTATTTCTAATACACATGTCTGTATTTCTAATAATATTTGCTTTATTGTATGGTATGCATGAAATGGTTTTTAAAATAATGTTCTTGAGTTTATTTTTTAAAAGATGCAAAAAGTATAAATAGAACTATAGAAATGAATTCAGCAATTAATTAGAAAAATAAACAAAGTGTTATGTGTGATGCACTGGAGGGAAACAAAGGTAATTCAACATTATAAAGTTTGTTAATGTAATTAATTATAGTAGTAAGTCAAAAGGGTTTGGTGATGTCTGCCCTTCACCACCTCAGTTACTTTTGATAATATAATTTAGAGTTAATGTCTAGATTATTGCTATTATTTGATTTTTAAAATATAAGGTACATCTTTGTTGAAGTGTGATTTACATATCACGATTGACATATGCAGATCTTATGTATAGAATTCAGTAAGTTCAACATTCATGGTGTAACCCACCCTTCATCTCTTCTAACAGTTTCCTTGTAGGGCTGAGCACATTGACTCATGCTTGTAATTCCAGCACTTTGGCAGACCAAGGCAGGAGGATCACTTGATGACAGGTGTACTAGACCAGCCTGGGCAACACAGGGAGACCCCTTCTCTTCTAAAATAAAAGCTCAGCATGGTGGCATGAGCTTGTAGTTCCAGAAGTTACTTAGGAGGCTGCAGTGGGAGGATCATTGAGCCCAGGAGTTCAAGATTACAGTGAGCTGTGATCACACCACTGCCCGCCAGCCTGGGTGACAGAAGACCCTATCTTTTAAAAAAAAAAAAGTTACCTTATACTTTTTTTTTTTTTGCATTTAATCCCAGCCTCCAGAGGCAATCATTGTCCTGATTTCATTTACAGTGTACTAGTTCTAGAACTTTATATAAATGAAATGGAGTATATGTACTTTGCATCTGGTTTCTTTTGCTCTTCCTAATGTTTGTGAGATTTGTCCATGTTCTTGCATGTTTTAATTGTTTTTTCCTGTTATTGATGAGTGGTATTCCATTAATGGAATGAACTGCAATTCATTCTCCTATCGAATGTGCCAAAGTCAAATAAAATATATAGAGATTAAGTTTCAGTTGTTGCACATCTTCACCAACACTTGGTGTTGTCAGTCCTTTTAATCCCAACTATTATATAATGGATTTGAAATGGTATCTCATTGTGATGTTTAATTTGCATTTTTCTGATGACCAATGATGTTGAATACTTTTTTAATGTGCTTATTGGCCATTTGTATATTTTCCTTTGTAAAATAATTGTTCAAGCCTTTTGTCCACTTAAAAAATAATATTCACCTTTTTATTATAGTGTTATTAGAATTTCTTCTATATTTTGGGTTTAATTTGTTTGTCAGATATATGACATGAATATTTTTTTCCAGTCTGTGCCTTGCCTATTTTCTTAACAATGTTTGTAAACAAATACAGGTTTTAAAATGTGAATGTTTAGTGCTTGTGCCTTTTTCTGACATGTTAATAGCTTGAATAAGCTTTTCAAGTTCCACAGAAACCCTTGTTGGTGCTTTGACTGCAACTGCATTGAATCTATAGATCTGTTTGGTGAACATTGATTTCTGTAAGGTATTATGTTTTATCATCCATGGGCATAGTATACTTCTTTTATTTACTAGTTTTTAAAAGTCTCAAAGAATGATTTTTTTCTATAAAGGTATTTTGCTGAATTTATGCCTAATATATTGTTTTTATTATTTTGTATAAATAAATAAATAAATAATTCATATATTTATTGTTTATATTTATAGATAACCTTTTCTATTTAATAAGGTTTCCTTCTGTTCCTAACTGGATAAGGATTTTTTTTTTTTTGAGCCCAGGCTGGAGTGCAGTGGCACACTCACGGCCACCATAGCCTTAACTTGCTAGGCTCAGGCAATCCTTCTGCCTCAGCCTTCCAAGTAGCTGGAATTACAGGCATGTACCACCATACCCGGCTAATTTTTTTATTTATTGTAGAGATGAGGTCTCACCAAGTTGTCCAGGCTGGTCTCAAACCCATGGGCTCAGGCATTCCTCTCACCTTGGCCTCCCAAAGTGCTGGGATTGTAGGCGTGGGCCACCGTGCCTGGCTATTTGGATAAGGATTTTTTAGAACCTATTTACACAATTTGATTTTCATTAAAATTTTTCTCTATGTCAATTGCAGTTTTTATATTTTTTTTTCTTTTAACCCAGGAATGTGGTAAATAATATTAATAGATGTTCTGTTATTAATCTGTCCTTGCATTCCTGGGATTAACCCAGTTTACTCGTGATGTGTTATCTTTTTTAATACATTGCTGAGTTTGGTTCACTGATTTTTTAAAAACTTTGTTCCTGAGTGGGATTTGCCTGTAATTTTAGGGTGTTTTTTCCCTCCAATTTTAGTACAGTAGATTCCTCTTTATCTGTAATTTCACTTTCTGAGGTTTCAGTTACCCTTAGCAACAATGGCCAGAAAATATTAAATGGAAAATTTCAGAAATAAACGTTTCATAAGTTTAAGTTACATGCTGTTCTGAGTATTGGGATGTAATCTTCCCTGTTTCACTTACATCCCACCTGGGATGGGAATCATATCTATATCGAGCATATTCAAGCTGTATGCCCAGTACTTGCCTGTTAGTTACTTGGTAGCTATCTTGATTGTCTGATTGCCAGATCTCAAGAAGTAGAAGGGTGAGTGAGTACAATACAATAAGATTATCGTATATATATGGAGAGAGAGAGGAAAAAAAAGCCACATCAATATAATTTATATTACAGTATGTAGTTATATTTATTCTGTTTTATTATTAATTATGATTAATCTCTTATGGTACCTACTTTATAAATTAAACCTTATCATAAAGTATTTGTATATAGGAAGAAACATCATATATATAAGGTTTGCTACTATGCAGGGTTTCAGGGATTTTGGAATAGTGTCTCTTATAGATAAGTAGTAACTGTTGTATTAAGGCTGTACTAGTTCTGTAAAATGTAGCAATGAGTGGTTCCTCTTTTTATATTCTCAAGAAAAGTTTGTAAAGGATGGAAATTGCATATTCTTTGAATGTTTGATAGAATTAGCCTGTAATGTACTTTAGGCTTAGTATGTCTATTGTGGGAAGATTTTAAACTACTTATTCATTTTTTTTCTAATTAT
Organism: Carlito syrichta; assembly: GCF_000164805.1. Taxonomy (NCBI): domain Eukaryota; kingdom Metazoa; phylum Chordata; class Mammalia; order Primates; family Tarsiidae; genus Carlito; species Carlito syrichta. The sequence continues at coordinate 878,438 of NW_007253822.1, read as the reverse complement.
AGGACTATGGATGTTTTCTATTTCATTTTAAATCAATTTCTGTAAGATTTTTATTTTAGAAATGTGTCTATTTTGTCTGAATTTACAAATTTATTGGCATAAACTTTCTCATAGTATTCTCTTATTAATTTTAAATCTATGCAATATTGGTAGGTAGCTCCTTCCCTTCCTATTTCAATTATTAATACTGTTTATTTATCCCCTATTCACTTTTCATTTCTTCTAGGTTTTTTTTTATTTTTTATTAGTGATGAGATCTCACTATATTGCCCAGGCTGGTCTCCAACTACTGGGCTCAGGCAGTCCTCCTGCCTTTTTCCTCCCAAAGTGTTGGGGTTATATGTGTGGCCCAGCCTTGATTTTCTTTATGAAAAGGAAACAAAAAGACATGCATCCATCACTTCTTTGACGATGGCATTTTGTGCTGGATTACTCAGAGCTCATTTTTAGAGGATTCTCTTCTGAGTATCTCTTTCTTTCCTGCTTTAGTCAACTCTGATTCTAATTTACACCTTCATAAGTATTTGGCAGTGCTCATTCTGGTGGAATACGTAGTTTTAAAATTAGATAGAAATTATATTTCATCTGTTAAAGTAATAGGCAGTAATACATGTTATAGAACAAATTATTTTTTATTTATTTGAGTGGTGATGGGAGTGTGATATTGGTAAGGGATGATTTCTTTCTAATTAAGCCCTCTTGAGTGTACTACTTGATAAAGATTTTAGGTAAAATTAAATGCTCAACAGAATTTTTGCTTTAGGACTTGCTGTTTACATATTCAGTCTTATAGATCTATTTGTTACTTACTGACTGTTTTGGACCACTGTCATTTTACAGAAAGAACCAAATGTGATAAATAAAAATTGATTCGACTTCCATATATTGCAGTTGGCACATTTGAGCCTGTTTGGAATTATATGGAGGAATGATTTTAGTCATAGTGGCTGGGGAGAAAAAAGGTATAATCTGTGTCTTGCCAAGTGTAGGACAGCCCATTTAACAAAAAAATTTTGCCATTGAAGATGCCAGTAGTGCCTCATTGAGAAACATTAAGAGTGAACAAATTTTTCTAATATTGCAGAACTGAAAATGCGAAAGGACTAACTGAAAACCAATGTGGTTAAGTGAAAGCCCAGAGACATAAGCAAGGCAGTTAAGTAAACTAATGTTAAATGAACTCTATCATTTGTAATAAAGGATTTACTAGCTTATGTGAAATGAAAAGGCCATAGTGTTTATTTATAAGAATGACCAAACATAGTTCGAGCCACAGAGTGTCTCATGTAACAGAGTCTAATTCCCCATTCCTGGACATGCATGAAATTCTCAGTTCTTGCAGTTGGCTGGAGCAATGTTACTGAGTCTATAAACACCTTAAAATACCCTACAGAGGATCCTACAAAGACTGCCTCTTTGGCCACCTCAAATCAGCGTATCCAGTGGAGGACTCTGTGAAGACTGTGAGGGACGATGAGTCATAAGCTGAAAGAATCCCAGATGCCCACATCAGCACTTGAAAGAAATATGGAAGATATCAGGCTATGATATGAGCAAGAAATGAACTTTCATTTCTTTAAATGGCTGAGATGTGAGATTATTGGTTATAAATAGCAGTAAATATTCTAACATATTAGATAAATAATTTTGCAAAAATCAATGATTTATTCTGTTGAAATGTGTGACTGCACTGTTTTTTACAAGTATGTTTTTAGAATATTGTCTGAATGGTCACAGGAAAAACAAACAAACATATAATTTAAAGGAAATATTATGCAACTAGAAATCATTAATGTTTATAGTAATGTTATCTTTGAATCCACAACAATAATATTGAAAAAATGGGGGATTATATAGAAAGGTAGGAGTGTGTATGTGTGTGTGTGTGTGTGTGCGCGCGCGCGTGTGTGTGTGTGTTTGTGTGTGTATATGTGTGTGTGTGTATATATGTATGTATGTGTGTATATATATATATGTAGAGAGAGGTAAGGTTGTGTGTGTGTGTATATGCAGTATATATGAAAAAAGCTTCTTTTCTGAATGGGTACATTGGAAATCTAAATGTGAGTTACAGTTTATTGTATAAGAGCAGGTACATAGATCATATTATTTGCTGTAATGCTGCCATAATAGGTGGTTTATAACATCTGAAAAATAAGTAAATAAAAAGAATTATGGTAACCTGTTGCCTAACTGATACTTGCCTGCTATATTGGCCAACCAACATTCAGCTAGATTTACTCCAGAGAGAATAAATCTTTGTATCATTATAACCTATTTGCCCCCTTGAGAAAAACATATTGTTCAAATTGATAGAGACCAGTCACTGGAGCAGTCAAGTCTATGCATATGATTGTGTAAAATATATTATTAAAGGAAACCAGAGCCTAACAATAGTTAAGTGGTAAGGAGAGATTTTATTCAGAAAATACTGCAATAAAGAAAAAAAAAAACTCCCCATATATAACTGAGCTTAATATTGAATACAGTGAGAACAAGTGGGAATTTATAGCCTAAGAGATGGTGGGGCAGAAGTGAGTGAATGGAAAATAACTAGAAGGAGACACCAGGTAGGAGGATTCTTTTTTTTTTTAATTTTAAAGATGTGGGGGTACAGTTCAGGGTTAGGTATACAAATCTGCATCATGCAGGCACTTTTGTTCATGAGATGTACCCCACTTCTCCCCTGACAGTTTCCCTCAACTGCCAATCTCACTTCCCTTGGGATTTTAGCATCATGGTATATACATTTTTATACTATCAATGGTACTGCTCTTGCACAATATGGAAGTACATCTTATCATGAATTCAAAAAACGACTGGATTTTCTGAATAAAAATGTTTACAATATTTATACCCATAATTGTCAGAAAATGCTTGAGCTAAGCTACTAAAACCAATTTATTTCTTAAAGATAGCGATCTTTCTGTTAAACAGCTTGTACACATATTCTTTTGATGTTTTATTGATTATAAGTTTCATTAATTGGCATGTGTTGTCTAACAAGTTTTCTAACTTAAACAAAACATGGAGAAATAGAATATTAAACTTAAAATCATGCCTTTATTCTTAGACATTCATATTGTACTCAAACCCTCACCCAATTTCACTGTTTCCAGAAGTCTTAGAAAGTGCATTTGCTTTCTTAATAACCATGTGTTCCTGTTATTTCTTGCGTTTTTCTGGTTTCATCCTAAATTTAACCATTGTTGCAGAAATTCCTAATACATTTTAATGGTAGAATATATTTAGAGACCATAATCTAGGTATTGCTGATGCTCACTGACACTGAATCATCGTTTCTAGACTTTTTAAAGAGACAGAATTTTTAGGGAAAAAACATGAGTTACAACTGATATTTTAAAATTAAATTTAAACATGTAAGTTGTCTACATATATCTTTTGATTTTTTACTTCGTTTTAATGTTGAAAATATTGGTCTTAATTACATTAGCAAAATTACTTGTTTTTGCATTTAAATTTACACCTAATTTTTTAATACAAATATCAATATTAAGAGTAGAATTAGATACTGAAACTATTTTAACATTTTTATATTAGAATATTCAGTACATACATTAGAATATATGTGTATGTGCGTGTATATGTATGTGTGTGTGTGAGAGAGAGAGAGTAGTCAAATTAATATGACTTAAAATCACTTGAAATAATCCCTCTCTATGTGTTGCTGTTAATTAAAAGAAAGTTACTTTTGTTTGTGCTTTTTAAAATAATTATTTGTTAAATCTAGTTTAATGTAATTTTTATAATTATGTTAAACCATTTATAAGTTCTGCAGAAAAACTTACAAGAGTTGCCTCAGAGAGGTTCTGCTTCTGTTCAGTCGTTTCTTGTATTGTTTCTTCCCTCCTTACATAGAGTAATATTTTATTATTTTTACATTTGCCTTTCAGTATTATAAACTGAAAACCAATGTTTTTCTAGATTGTATTTCCTTTTAGACACATTATAATGTATAATACACACTGATTTATATATTTTTTCTTTTAACAATATAGTCTTTAAATAAATTCATAGGCAGTCGCTGGATATTGCTAGGAGAGGGAGGGCAGGAGAAGGATGAGGGGGACATGACAGCACAAAGTGTACCTGGTCCACTTACCAGGGGGGCAGGAAGGATACCTGGAAACCCAAACTTCACCTGCTTGCAGCCTACTTATATAGTAAATCCTCTCTTGTACCCCACAACTCTATAATGAATAAATAAAATTAAATTAAAAAAGAAAAGGCCACAATAGTATCACTATGCTAGATAAACTGGTCAAAGTGGCTCATAGTTTAATCCCTATTTTTAAAATTTTGTATTTTAAAGATGTGGGGTAAAATTCATGGTTAGGCATACAAATGTTCATTATGCAGGTACCCTTGTTGATGAGGTATGCCCCCCATCCCCTGGCAGTTTCCCTCTACTGCCAGTCCTGGCCCTGCCCTACACTGACAGTTTCCCACTACTGCCAATCTCTTTCTTATAATATTACATCAGTTATTCAAGGTCCACTTAAGAGTGAGGACATGTGGTACTCAGTTATTTATTTCTGTGATAGATCACTCAGTATTATAGACTCTAAGTCCATCCAAGTTGCTGTGAAGTTCATAAATTTTGTCCTTCTTTATGGCTGTGTAATATTCCATTGTGTATATATACCACATTTTTCAAAATCCAGTCCTCTTTGGATGGGCAGCATGGTTGGTTCCATGTCTTTGCTATTGTGAACAGTGCTACAATAAACATACGTGTGCAGATATCTTTTTCATAGGGTGATTTGAGCTTCTCCGAGTATATTCTCAGTAGGGAAAATTTGTGAGGTTGTATGGAAGGCTGATTTTTAGATCTTTTAGGAATTGCCTAAAATTTTTAGATCTTTTAGGAATCGCCAAACTGTTTTCCACAAAGATTGTATTAGTTTACACTCCCAGCAACAGTGTAGAAGTGTTCCCTTTCCCCCACATCCTCTCCAGTATCTGTTGTTTTTGAGTTATTGATGATTGCCATCCTGACTGGATGGTGAGGTGGTATCTCAGTGTGGTTTTAATTTGCATTTCTTTGATGACTAGTGGGACTGAGCATTTTTTCATGTATCTGTTGGTTGCTTGTATGTCTTCCTTTTGAAGTGTCTATTCATATCTTTTGCCACTTTGTAGTCTCTTATGGCCTGGGCACTTGGAGTTTTGATCAGGAAATTGGTTGCCAGTTCCAATTTCCATAAGGGTGTGTCCTGCATTTTCTAAGATTCTTATAGTTTGAGCTTTTATGTTAAGGTCTTTGATACATTTAGAGTTGAATTTTGTGTATGGTGATAGGTAGGGGTCTTGTTTTAATCTTCTGCATGTGGTCGGCCAGTTTTCCCAGCACTATTGACTGAATAAGTTTTCCTCTCCCCAGTAGCTAGTGGTGGAGGCTTTGTCAAAGATGAGTTGGTTGAGAAATTGAAGTTTTGCTTCTGGACTCTCTATCCTGTTCCATTGGTCTATATACCAGGTTGTTTTGATTACTGTAGCTTTAAAATAAAGTTTAAAGTCTGGGAGTGTGATACCTCCTACTTTGTTTTTTCTTTTTGCTGAGGATTGTTTTGACTATTCGTGGTTGTTCATGTTTCCATGTGAATTCCTGTATTGTCATTTCCAGGTCAGAGAGGAATGTTGCTGGTAATTTAATGGGTATTGTGTTAAATATGTAGGTTGATTCTTTCAATCCACGAGCATGGAATATTTTTCCATTTGTTTATGTCATTTTTTTTTTTATTATTTCTTTACGCAGTGTTTTATAGTTTTCATTGTAAAGGTCTTTCACATCTCTGGTTAGGAAGATGCCAGGGTTTTTCATTTTTTTTGTTGTTGTTGCTATTGTGAATGGGATTGTGCTTTCTATTTGGATTTCTGTTTGTTTATTATTGGTATATAGAATTACGACTGTCTTTTGCAAATTTTTTTTATACCCTGAGACTGCCAAAGTCCTTATTAGTGCAGGGAGGTTTTTGAAAGATTCTCTTGGGTTTTCGAGGTGTAGAATCATGTTGTCTGCAAAGAGGGATAACTCGACGTCCTCTTTTCCTATTTGCATATCCCTGATCTCCTTCTCATGTCTGATTGCCCTGGCTAGGACTTTGAAAACTATGTTGAACAGGAGAGGTGAGAGTGGACATCCTTATGTTTTTTCTGGTTTTCAGGGGAAATGGTTCCAATTTCTGTCTGCTTAGCAGTAATGGCTGTGGGTTTCTCATAGATGGCTGTTACTGTTTTGAGGTATGTTCCATCTATGCCTAGATCTTTGAGGGTTTTTATCAAAAAGGGTGCTGGATTTTATGAAAAGCTTTTCCCACGTCTAATGATATGATCATGTGGTTTTTGTTTTGACATCTGTTGATGTATTTAATTATGTTTATGGTCTTGTGAATGTTGAGCCAGCCCTGCATCCCAGAGATGAAGCCTACTTGATTGTGGTGGATGATTTTTGAGATGTGTTGTTGGATCTGGTTTGCTAGGATCTTGTTGAGAATTTTAGTGTCTATGTTCGTCAAGGATATTGGCCTGCAGTTCCTTTCTTTGTAGGAGCTTTGTCTGGTTTGTATATCAATGTGATGTTAGCTTAATAAAATGATTTGGGGAGAATTCCATCTTTCTCAATTGCCTGAAAACTTTCATTAGGATTGGTATGAGTTCCTCTTTGTATGTTTTATAGAATTCTACCGGAAAGCCATCTGGTCCAGGGCTTTTTTTTGTAGGTAGTTTTCTTATGACATCATCAATTTCCTTGATTGTTATTGGTCTATTCATGGTCTTGATTTTTTATTTCAACCTGGAGAGGTTGTGTGATGTTAGAAAATCCTCCATTTCCTTTAGATTTTCAAGTTTGTTTCCATACAAGTATACCTAATAGTCTGATAATCTTTTGTGTTTCTTTGAGGTAGTTGTGACTTGATCCTTTGTATTTCTGATTGTGTTTGAGTCAGTGTATCTAGAGGTCCATCAGTCTTGTTTATCGTTTTCAAAGATCCAGCTTTTTGTTTTGTTGGTTTTTAAAATATTATCTTTTTGTCTTCTATGTCCCAGTTTTGGGCTTTTATTTTGGTGATCTGGATTCTTCTGCTGAAGTTAAGGTTGTGGTAGTCTTGTTTTTCCATCTTCCTTAGGTGATTTGTTAAACTGTTAACTTGTAAACTTTCCATTTTCTTCATGTGTATTCGTAGAGATATGAATTCCCTTCTTAGTACTGATTTCATGGTATCCCAGAGGTTTTGCTAAGATGTTTCTTCGTTTTTGTTTGTTTCTAGGTATCTTTTAATATCTGTTTTGATTTCCATGTTTACCCAGGAGTTGTTTATCATCATGCTGTTTAGTGTCCATGTCTCTGTGGGTTTTGGGGGAACTTTGTTGGTGTTGAAATTTATTTTTATTCCACTGTGGTCTGAGAAGGTTCATGGCCAGTATTACAATCTTATTGAATTTGTTTATGCTTGATTTATGGCAGAGGATTGATTGATCTTAAGGTATGTTCCATGTGATGATGAGTAGAATGTATATTCTGTGGTTGTTGAGTAGAGTGTTCTGTAGGTATCAATTAAGTCCATTTGGTCATGTGTCATGTTGAGGTTCTGGATTTCCTTGTTGATTTTTGGTCTTGATCTATCTAGGATCATGAGTCGGGTATTTAAGTCCCCGACTCTGATAGTGTTAGAGTCAAAATCTTTTTTAAGTTTTTTACCTGAAGTTGCTTTATGAAAGTTGGTGCTCCTATATTTAATTGTTGTTTTTTTTTAAAGAGTCTTAAATCTGTATCTTAAAACCATGGCTTAATAATTCTCCTGTGAGTGTAAGCCTGCTATACTAATTTTAAGTTAATCTTTTAAAACATTTTTTAGTTGTAATTCATATGTAATAAAATACACCCATTTAAAATATGCAATTTAGTAAATTTTGGCAGAAGTCTATACTCATATAACCAGCATCACATAAGACGTGAATGTTTTCGTCATCTACAAACATTTCCTCTTGTTGCCTCTGTGGTCCATCTTCCCTTCCTTTCCAGCCCCAGGCAACTGATAATATGCTTTCTATTACTGTAAATTAATTCATATTTTCTAAAATTATATAAACCGAATGACCAATATGCACTGTTTTCTGTCTGGCTTTTGTCATTCAGCGTTATGATTTTGTGAGCCATTCATGGTGTTGTATGTATCAGCAGATAGTTCCTTTAAATAATGAGTAATATTGTATAAATACATTGCATTTAGTTTTCCCATTCACCTGTTAATAAAGTGGCATTTTTTTCCTGTTTTTGACAGTTACTAGTAAAGCTATTATGAGCCTTCACATATTTTTCTTTAAGCAGGCATGCTTTCTTTATCTGGAAGTTGAATGACTGACTTGTTTTGTAGTTTTAGGTTTACCTTTTTAAGAAATTGCCAAATAGTTTTTTCAAGCATTTGTACTATTTTACCTTCACAGAAGCAGTGTATGAGATTTCAACTTGCTCCGGTTCCTTGCCAACAGTTACTATTGTTGTTCTTTTAATATTTGGTTGTTCTACTGGATTTGTAGAAACATCCTGTGCTGTTTTTAATTTCTGTTTCTCTGGTGTCAAATAATGTTGAGTGTCGTTTCTTTGTTTATTTGCCACTTGTCTATCTTTGTCTATTTCGTGTCTAGTCAAATATTTTTACTCTTTTAAAAATAGGTTTATTAAAATATAATTATCCTATTTTTAAAAGAGTAAAAACATTTGACTAGACACGAAACCAAAAAAGATAGACAAATGGCCAATAAACAAAGAAAAGACACTCAACATTATTTGATAATAGGTTTATTAAAATATAATTATTAGCCGGGTTTGGTGGCTCAGCCTGTAATCCCAGCACTTTGGGAGGCCAAGGCGAGTGGATTGCTTGAGCCCACGGGTTCAAGACCTACCCCGGGCAAATTGGCGAGACCTTGGCTCTCCAACAAATTTTTAAAATTAGCCATGCGTGGTAGTGCGCACTTGCATTTCTGGCTACTTGGAAGACTGAAGCTGAAGGATCACCAGAGCCCAGCAGGTTGAGGCTGTGGTGGCCAGGAGCATACCACTGCATTCCAGCCTGGGCGACAGAGTGAGACTCCATCTCAAAATATATATATGTATAAAATTATCATATAATAAGGTGCACATATTTTAAAGTCTTCAATGTGATGTTTTGACTTACCCATGAAAACATCACTACAATCAAGATAGTGAACATATGCTCCATCATGAAAAGTTTTCTTGTGCTCCTTTGTAATCTGCCCCCACCTCACACCCACTCTCTTCTCCCAGGAACCTACTTCCTGTCACTGTAGAT
>NW_007253822.1:868298-869080 GCF_000164805.1 Carlito syrichta | reverse complement strand
CGTTTGGTGGCTCAGCCTGTAATCCCAGCACTTTGGGAGGCCAAGGCGAGTGGATTGCTTGAGCCCACGGGTTCAAGACCTACCCCGGGCAAATTGGCGAGACCTTGGCTCTCCAACAAATTTTTAAAATTAGCCATGCGTGGTAGTGCGCACTTGCATTTCTGGCTACTTGGAAGACTGAAGCTGAAGGATCACCAGAGCCCAGCAGGTTGAGGCTGTGGTGGCCAGGAGCATACCACTGCATTCCAGCCTGGGCGACAGAGTGAGACTCCAGCTCCAAAAAAAAAAGAACAAATGATAAATTGGACTTCCTCAATATTAAAAACATCTAGTCTTCAAAAGACACTGCTAGTGAATGAAAGAAAAGCTACAGAATATATCTGATAAAGTACTTGAATCCAGAATATACAAGAACTCTCAACACCTAGGAATAAGGAAACAACTTAATACACGAACAAGCAAATGATATGAACACATACTTCACCAAAAAATATATACACGTAACAAATAAGAACATGAAAACATGCTCCACACCATTAGCTATCAGGGAAATGTAAATTAAAACCACAATAAGGCACTACTATATTAGAGGCACTACACCTATTAGAATGTCTAAAATTAAAAAGACTGACTACACCTAGTTTTAATGAGGATATAGAATAACTGGAACATTCACACAGTACTAACAGGATTGTATTTGTAAAGCAGTCTGGCAAGTTGTTAAAAAGTTGAGTATAAAGCTTAAGACCCACACATCCTACTGTCCAGAGAAATTAAAGCAT
>NW_007253822.1:829442-868278 GCF_000164805.1 Carlito syrichta | reverse complement strand
TATTCTGTAGCTTTTCTTTCATTCACTAGCAGTGTCTTTTGAAGACTAGATGTTTTTAATTTTGAGGAAGTCCAATTTATCATTTGTTCTTTTTTTTTTGGAGCTGGAGTCTCACTTTGTTACCCAGGCTGGAGTGTGGTGCTGCCATGCTCACGGCCACTACAGCCTTGACCTGCTGGGTTCAGGCGATCCTTCCTCCTTGGCCATTCAAGTACCTGGATGTCCCGGTGGGCTTTACCACACCCGGCTAAGTTTTTTGATTTATTGTAGAGATGAACTCTTACCATGTTGCCCAGGCTGGTCTCAAGCCCTGGGCTGAGGCAAGTCTCTCACCTCTGCCTCCCAAAGTGCTAGTATAGGCGTGAGTCATCACACCCTGCCTCATTTATTCTTTTATAGTTCGTGTTTTTGGTGATCATTTAATTTTGCCTCAGCAAAGTTTCAAAAATTTTCTCCTGCTTACTTCTACCCATATTGTAGTTTTAGGTTTTACGTTTAGGTCTATGGTCCATTGTGAGGTACTAAATGAGTATGGTATGAGATTGATCAGTGTTCGTTCTCTCTCATTCTCTCTCGTTCTCTCTCTCTCTCACTCTCTCTCTTTCTCTCTTATTGAAAATTCAATACTTCATCATTTTTCAACAAGACTATCTTCACTGAATTGCATTTCTATCTTTTTATAAAATCGGTTGTTAGTATGTGTGAGTTTATTTCTGGACATTCTGTTCTGCTCCACTTAAAGTAATTTGTGTCTTGATGCCAATAGCGCATTATTTTAATTATCGTAACTTTATAATAAGACTTAAAATCATGTCGTCCTAACCCTCCAACTTAATTCTTTTTTCAAAGTTGTTTTGACTATCTTAGGTTCTTTACATTGCCGTACAATTTTATAAACATCTTGTCAATTCATACAAAATACACTGCTTTGATTTTGACTGAGATTGTATTGAATTTGTAGATCAATGTGGGTAAAATTGTCATCTTAATAATAGTGAATCTTTTAACCCATTAACAAGGTGTATTTCTCCATTTATTGAGGCTTTTCATTTTTTCAGCGATGCTTTGTAGCTTATAATTTAGAGATCTCTGACATTTTAACAATTTTCTGAAGTATTTTATATTTTTAATATTAAATATTTATTTTTAAATTTCCGAATGTTTATTTCTAATATATAGAAATGCAGTTGAATTTTGTATATTGACATTGTATTCTGCTGTCTCATTAAACTCATTTATAATCCCAGTAGCATTTTGTAGATTTCAGTGAAATTTTTACGTATGTGATCATGTTGTGTATAATAAAGACAGTTTAAATTCTTTCCAATCTGGATGCCTTTGTGTTTTTCCTGCCTTATTTCTCAGGCTAGAACATCCAGTACAACATTGGATGAAATAGTAAGAGTGCTCATCTATGTCTCATTTCTGGTATTAGTCAGTGATCATTCAGACTTTTTTCACTATTTTTATGTTATCAAGAGAATTTTCATAGATGCCTTTTATTAGGTGGAGGTAGTGCCCTTTTAGTCCTAGTGTGCTGAAAATTTTTTTAGGAAATAGGTGTTTTATTTTGTCAAATGCTTTTTTCAGTGATTGTTGATAGCATCATAATATTTTTCTTTTTAAATTGTTATTATAGGAAATTACATTGACTTTTGAATGTAAAACACAGTAGCATTTCTAGTATAAACTCCACTTTTTCATGATGTATTATCCTTTTTATATAATGTAGCACTTGATTTGCTAAAATTATATTTAGAACTTTTTTTGAGCTGAGATCTTACTCTTGCCTAGGCTAGAGTGCAGTTTAATGATCAATCTCCTGGACTCAAGTGATCCTTCTGCCTCAGCCTCTCCGGTAGTTGGCACAACAGGTGTGTGTCCATGCCCTGCTGATTTTCTGTAGAGACAATGTCTTGCTCTTTTGCCCAGTCTCATCTGGAACTCCTCTGCTTAAGCAATCTTTTTGCCTAGACTTCCCAAAATGCTGCGATTACAAGTGTGAGCCATCACACCTGACCATATTTAGAATGTTTACATCTGTTTTTATGAGGAATATTGGTATAAAGTTTTATTTTCTTCTGATGTCTTTGTGTTCACTGTCAGAGTAATGCTAACTTCAAAGAATGAATTGGGAAATATTATTTCCTTTTCAGTTTTCTGGAAGAGTATGTGAATTATTGGTATTATTTGTTCTTGAATGGTAAAATTTAAATGTGAAACCATTTAGGCCTGGATTTTTCTTCTTGGAGAAGAGTTTAAACTACAGATTCAATTTTTTCAGTAGATAGGTTGCTACTCAGTTTATCTGTTTCTTCTTGAGTGAACTTTGGTAGTTTGTGTCTTTCAAGGAATTGGTTCATTTCATCTAAGGTGTTGAATTTATAGACAGAAAGCTGTTCATGATGTTCTCTTTTTAAACTTTACATTGCTGTAGAGTCTGTACTGATGTCATCTCTTTTTTTCCCTGATATTTATAATTTGTCATTCTGTTGTATTTCTTATCAGTTTGGCTAGAAGTTTATCAGTTTTATTAATTTGCTCATATAATCAACTTCTGTTTTTAATTACTTATCTCTATAGTGTTTCTGTATTCTATTTCATTGCTTTCCACTCTGAGGTGTATTTTTTTCCTTTTTACTGCCTGCTTTGTAATTTGATGCTTTTTTTTTTCTAGTTTAAGATATTAGCTAAGACCATTGATTTGAGACCTATCTTGTTTTCTCATACAAGCATTTAGTGCTATACATCTTTTTAGCAGCATCCCACAGATTCAGATAAGTTAAGTTTTATTTCATTTCATTTAAATAATATCCAATTTTCCTTAGATTTATTCTTTTACCATGGGTTACTTAGAAGTATGACATGTAGTTTCCAAATAGTTTGGGATTTTCTAGTTGTCTTTATAATCCATTACTAATTTTATTTTCATTCTGCTGAAGAACGTACTTTGTATAATTTGAGCCCTTTAAAATTTATTGAGGCATCTTTTATGGTTCAGAATATTCTTTATTTTGATACATATTTTGAAGATGTATATTCTTCTGTTCTTGTGTGGAGTGTTCTGTAAGTATCAATTGTATCAAATTGGTTGATAGTGTAGTTCACATCTACCATGTTCTTGCTAATCATCTGTCTACTTGTGCTGTCATGTATTGAGAGACTATTTGAAATCTCCAACCATAATTCTGGATTTGTCAGGATATTTTTAAAATCCTATATATATTCTTAAATTTTGTTCTGGGATGCAGTTAAGTTCTTTGGGAAACAGTTAAGTTTTGCTTTTATGGTCTGTTAGGTGGATTTGGAACAGTGCTAACTGTTTTCCAAAACTGAAGCATGAACTTCCTGGGTATTTTAACCAGTGCCTCATGAGTTAGGAGTTTTTCCTGTCTGGCTTGTTAGATCTAAGGCTCTATTTCTCACTTTGTGTAACCACCAGGCACTGATCTTCAGTTCCTTGAAATTGTGTTTTCTTTTGTCTTTACAGGCATGCACTAATTAATATTTGCTGACTGTTCTAAAATTTCTCTGCTATCACCATACTGTTCTTTCCTCTCCAGTACTCTGTCTTGCGAATTCCGGCGGCCTCGTTCTCTCTGAACAGCCAGTTCTGAAATCTCAAATCAGGCAGTTTGCCAGCCTCCACCTGGGTACTCCTTTTCTGCACTGGGACCTGTATTTATAAGCCTTTGTTTATGTGTTTCTTGACTCTCAAGCATTACTATTTTTTGTTATCTGATGTTCAATGTCTTGGAAAACATTTCAGAAAAATATTTGGAGATTTTGTTGTTGCTGGTTTTGGTTGTTCCAGGGACAATGTAGATGTATTCAATTTACTTTATCTTGAACCAAATATTTTACCCATTTTAAATTTTATTACAATCCTAAATGTTTTTTGAAGAACAAAAGCTATACATTTTGATAAATTCTAGTTTATCAAATTTTTTTCTTTCTATGTTTGCTAAAAACCTTGTCTACCTCAAGGTCACACAAGTTTTCTTTTAGTAGTTTTATGGGCTTAGTTTTTACATTTATGCCTATGATGTATTTTTACTTAAGATATGAGATTGGGTTGATGTTCATTTTTTATTGTTTTCCCACACAGATGGCATTTATTTCAATACCATCTTTTAAAGGACTTTATTATTTTGATTGAATTCCATTGATGCCTTGAGACTTAATGAAAATATAGTTCCCATATGTATGTGGTTCCTTTTTTCCTCTTTGCATTCTGTTTTACCTGTGTATGTAACGTTTCATTCATATCAACGGTATGGATACACAGTATGATTATTGTGCCATTAAGAAATTGATTTTCAGAGTTGATTTATTAAAGTTAATGGTGTTTATTCTTTGAAAAACATAATTTTATTGTTTTTCTGTAGTTCCTTTGTTTTGTTTCACTATTTTTTCACTATTTTCTGTTTCATTTGTTTCACTATTTTTCTCAGTATTTTCTATTTCACCATTTTCTTTTGTTTATTCTTTTTGCCTACCCTCTTCTCACTTTATGTTTATCTTGACCTTCTTTTTATACCTTCTTAAGGAGGAAATTTGATCATGAAATTTAGATCTCTTTTTTCTAATAAAAAGCATTTAAGAGTATACATTTTCTGTAAGCACTGCTATTATGTATTAGATATTTTGAGCTTATGCAGGTTTTTATTGTTGATGAATTTTAATTTTTTTCTGCTATATTAAAAATATGTATTATAAGAATCAACCTTTTGAAATCTATTGAGATTTCTTTCGTTGTTCTACATTTGGTGTACATTCTATGTGCACTAAAATGACCTTTTTGCAGTTGTTGGGTGTACTGTGGTATAAATGTCAGTTGGATTAAGGTGGTGGTAGTGGGAGTGTTGTTTAGCTCAGCTATATAATTACTTAATTACATTAATTATAATAATTTTTATTTTTCCTGTTAAATTGATGTGTCAATTCCCCACCTATGATTGTGGATCTATCTCTTTCTCCCTTTAATTCTGCCTACTTTTGCTAATAGTTTTTGAACTCATATAGTTTTTGAATGCATATATACATTTAATTGCTCTATTGTTTTCTATAATAACCCTTTTATCGCTATGACGTGTTTTTTTCTTCATCTGTAGTACTTGTTTTCTGAAGTCTCTTTTGTCTGATATAGACATATCTGTTCTAGCTATCTTACTATTACAGACTGCATAGTACATAATTGTTTAATCTTTTCCATTTTATCTCTTTGTTCCTTATGCTTAACTTGAGTGTTTTTTTTTTTTAATAGTCTATATTTGTCGTTTAGTCCTTTTTTCTTTCTCCTTTATTCTAGAGAGTCTTGCTTTGTTGCCCAGGCTGAAGCTCCTGTACACATGTGTGATCATAGTGCCCTACTGTCTCAAATTCCTATGCTCCTGCCTCAGCCTCCCAAGTAGCTGGGACTACACCCAACTGTATTTAATATAATTGTTGATATGGTTGCAAGTATGTCTGTCATTTTTCTTAGATATTTTTCTAATTGTCACACATATTTTTTCCTGTTTGTTCTTCTTGTCTTTTCTCTTGTTACTCATAATTGTTAGCATTTCTTTTTTATTTCTTTATTGGTTTTAAAGCTATATTGTATTATCTTTAGATGTTGCTCTAGAGATTACACCTTTAACATAACCTTTTAAGTATCTCTTTAGTTAATCTATCTTAGTTTATCCCATTCTACCTTAACTTACCCCAAGTAAAAGGGTATTTAATTCATATTCAATTTTTAATTATAGTTTTACTGAATATTCTTTTTTTTTTTTTTTTTGAGTTGGAGTCTCACTCTGTTGCCCAGACTGGAGTACAGTGGCCACTTCTGGCCACCGCAGCCTCGACCTGCTGGGCTCTGGCGATCCTTCCCTCAGCCTTCCAAGTAGCCGGAATTACAGGCATGCGCTACCACGCCCGGCTGATTTTTTGATTTATTGCAGAGATGAGGTCTCGCTGCCCAGGCGGGGCTCGAACCCGCGGGCTCAGACAATCCCCTCACCTCAGCCTCCCAAAGGCGCGGGATTACAGGCTGAGCCCGGCTACTGAATATTCTTGAGTGTCAATGTTTTCTTTCCTTATAACTTTGAATATGTTATTCTAGTATCTTCTGGCTTTCATAGTTTCTGATGAGAAGCTAGCTATAGTCTTATGATTGTTCCAGTTTTCTCTTTATTTTTAGGCTTTCAGAAGTTTGATTATCTTGTGCCCAGAGTGGTTTTTGTTATGTTTATATCGCTTGTTCACTGGGCTTTTTGTGTAAGTCAGTGCTTTATACCAAATTTGGGAACTTTTATGCTATTATTTCTTCAAATATTCTGTTTGTTCATTTTTTTCTTTTCCTCTTGGTGGATCTTACACATTTGTGGGAATACTTCCTATTTTCCTAGAGATCTCCTGAGGTCCTATTCATTTTCTTTCTTTTTTTTTCCTTATACTTCAAATTGAGTAACTTATATTGGTCTATCTTTAAATTCACTGTTTGTATTGTGTGTGTGTGTGTGTGTGTGTGTGTGTGTGTGTGTGTGTGTGTGTGCATTTCTATTTTTTTCTTGAGTCCATTTAGTTACTTTTTTATTTCAATATTTTAATTTTAGCTTTAGAACTCATTTAAAAAAATAGTTTCCATATCTCTGGTAAGACTTCTCATCTATTAATTCATATGTAATATTTTTTCTTTTAAGATTTAAACTGTTTGTAATAGCTGCCAAGAAATATCTGTTTGATAAAATTGATATCCATTTCCCTTTTAGTTTATATATACTTTTTTCTTATACTATTTATTTGCATGGGATAATATTTTTGGCTTAAAAAATGTCTTATCCACTCTAGATTTAGTTGTGCTCTCTTGGGGATTATTTTGTTTTGTTTTGCATTTGTACTTTATTTACCTGAAACTCTAGACTTCCTCTCCTTGACTATAGGTAGTAGGTGATATTTCTACATTATCAGGGCCTCCCACTGCAACATTTTTAGACTGGCTCTTTGGGGTGGTGTCTTCTGTTTCTGTGTAATTTTATTTTCAGCCAAGAATTTAAATTGAGCTCACCCTGCCTTGCTTCTGTGGCTGATTCTTTAATTTCCCACTGCTCTAATAGCTTTGTAATCTGTCCTCAGATACTTAAAGTTTATTCTACTTCATCTTTCTACTACCAGAGATGCACATGTTTGGGAAATGTTCTCAATTTTTAAAAGCATCAATGGCACATTTCTCTTTAATCTCTGTCTGTTTTTTTGTTTTTTTGTTTGTTTGTTTTTTCCTGGATTCTCTAAAATTCCCCTCACCCCCAAATGTATGTAGTTCAGCTTTCAGCCAGGGGTTTTGGGCATAATTTAGATTTGGGTCATACTCATTTTGTGGTTTTCTTGCTCCAGCTTTTAATTTTCCTGTATTCTCTCAGCCCTGAACTCTGATACTGGCATCTTGAGCCCAAAAAGCTGTGGTTTTTTTGCCGTTGTGTTTCTGTAGCCGTAGCAATAGGAATGCCCCCACACCAGAAAACCATAAAGCAGCAACATTTTTCACTTCTCAGTGAGATTTTTGAGACTAGATTGACTTTTGTGGCTTTTTGGATTCTGTTAAGTGTCTTTAAGTAGATTTTTTACTGTTATTTAGTTTTTCCAGTTGTTATCTTTCAGAGGTTTTGTTCCACCATTCATTCCTTCACTATTAGTCTTAACTTTAAAATTTTATTAAAACAAATCCTTTAAAAGAAAACACTGTGACTTGACTTTTTTTTTTTACTCAAGATAAACTTATGTGTCTATTGCAGATAGTTTTAAATGTATCAAATTCTTGAACATTTTATAATCACAAGTTTTCTCTGTTGTTTTGAAAACTGAAAATATATTCCTTTCATTCAAAATATGGCACTGTATGAGACTTAATTTTCCCACAACCAACTTGAAAGACATTGTAAATCTTAAAATAAGTTTTACTACTTCGGTAGACCTAAAAAAAGGTATTATTTTGATTTTTATTTCTTAAATATTGCTATTAGAAGGTTGAATGTCTTTTTTATAGAGTAATTCCATTTTTATTATTCTGTTATGTTGTTCACCTTTTTTTATGCTACTTTGATTTTTTTTTTTTTTTTTGGAGTTGGAGTCTCACTCCGTTGCCCAGACTGGAGTGCAGTGGCCGCTCCCAGCCACCGCAGCCTTGCCTGCTGGGCTCGGCGATCCTTCCGCCTCACCTTCCAAGTAGCCGGAACTACAGGCGCATGCTACCACGCCCAGCTACTTTTTTTTTTTTTTTTTTTTAATTGTAGAGATGAGGTCTCGCCAAGTTGCTCAGGCGGGTTCAAACCCGCGGGCTCATGCAATCCACTCAACCTCAGCCTCCCAAAGCGCAGGATTGCAGGCTGAGCCTCTGAGCCCGGCTGATTTTTAAGAGCTCTTTATGAGTTAAGGATATTAATTTCAGATATGTTTAAAATACATAAGTATGCTTAATGATGTTTACAACACTATTTCATTGGTTTACTTTATTTAAATTTTGGTAAATTGATCTAATTACTATTAGTTTATGATGTATAATGTGCAAGAATGATCTTGACTAAAAATGTTACATATTCTTAATATTTGGAAACATTTTAAATATTTTATTTATACATGCTAATTACGTTTATCTATCTTACTCATTTGTTAATGAAGTATTTTTGTTTATTTGTTTTTTTGAGTTAGAGTCTCTGTCGCCCAGGCCGGATTGAAGTGGCACACTTATGGGCACCCCAGCATCGACCTGCTGGACTCAGGCGATCCCCCCCTCAACCTTTTAAGTAGCCGGAACTATAGGCACGTGCTACCAAACCTGGCTAATTTGTTGATTTTTATTGTAGAGATGATGTCTCGCCACGTTCCCCAGGCTGTTCTCGAACCATGGGCACAGGCAATCCACTCACCTTGGCCTCCCAAAGTGCTGGGATTACTGGTTTGAGCCACCGTGCCCGGCCGGAGTTAAATATGAAATTTAAAGCATCTGCATTTCATCCAAAATATAGATGGGCAATCTAAGAAAGTCACACAAGTTATTGTGCGATCAGGAGGAGATTGGTTAATATTATTAGTCTTTTGGGTGTGATAGCATTGTATATGCATAGAATCATTTCAATAGAGAATTTTTGTTTAGTGTGCATTGATAATTTTTAAAAATTAAACTGGTTTTGCACTTTTCTCATATACCATTTTTTTTTTTTAATGGATTAAGGGCCTAAAGGAATAGAGGAAGTGAATGGACACTGATGTTTCAAAATATCTCATTTTGCCTAAAAGCAAGTACCGGCAGATAAATGCCCATAAAGGGATTTCTTTCTTAAGCCCCGTGGATTTTTCCCCCGCACAACTTTTTGTGTGAGTGAGAAATGAAAACCATTCATCTAGTGCCCTAAAGAACGGCCTTATTGAATGGAATAACAGTGTAATGTACCATTGAAGGCAGGATTGAAAGTGATTATCTTGTTAACTCTTGACAGTTACCGCCAGCTTGAAATGGAACCGGCAGGCTTGATTTGCAAATGAATTAGAGCTTTTTCATTTTGTGCCAGGATCATCTTTTTATATTCTGATATGACAGATGCTATGTTCCAGGCTTTTGTTTTTCTTCAGATTTATACTTGCAAATAAAAAACAAAAGATTATGATAGTCATTTTATTTGCATCTTTTCTCCTGGAGTTTATTCTTTGTGTCGAAGTTTTTAATCTTACGTTTTTCAAAAATTTGTTTAAGACTAGTATTTTTTGGGGGGTGAATTAAATTTGATTAAATTAAGTATAGTAGTAAATGGGTGAAAAGGAATATTATATTGGCTTTCAAGAAATAAAAAATTAGTCACAAACAGAATATCTTAGTTAGTAAAATGGAAACTTTTGCCACAATTTAATAGAACTAGAACTAGCTTGTTTTCTTAGTAACGATTTTGATGTAAATTCCATCTTGTAGAGATGTTTCAAGAATAGTACAAGAAACCTCCATATACCCTTTATCCAGATTTACCAGTTGTTTGCACTTTCCACTCATTTATTTCATTATCCCTCCTTCCTTTTCCTCCTCCACCTAGTTATAAATGTATTTTTTCCTTAACCAAAGTCGAATATATGGAAAAATTGTTACTCATTATTAATAAATATCTTAGTGTGCACATTTATAAGAATAAGGACCTTTGACATAAGGCCATGAGTATTAGCTTTTGAGTTAAAAAAAAGAACATATTTAGTAGAAAATCAATGTGCAAGTTTTTATTCTGTTATAATGCTTCTGTTTATATTCAGTGATCATCTATATTGCATTTGGAAATTTAATGCATTATTAATATATAACTTATTAATCTGTAACTTTGTTTTACTAGTTCAGATAGTTTTTATTATTGGGGTGTTAATATAGTTAAAACTTGTATGTATTATTAAATGTTTGAAGTAGGAATCATACCCACCCCCAATCCAAATTATATTTATTTTCCACTCATAAAGATCTTTTCAAAAATACACATATTTATATTCTTGTGTAATTTTTAGGTAAATATCTTTTGATTGTTTTATGGATTCAAAACTTAAGTTTCTTTGAGTCTGCTTTTTTTTCTTTGTGAACAGTCATATTTTGTTCTGTTATACATATCTTGATAAAATATGGAACTCCAGGATAAATTATTACCCATTCTATCACTATGGCTTTTCAACATGAACATTAGCATTAGCACTGAGGCCTATTTCATATAATGTGAACTCTAGGCATTCATAACATGTATTATATTGATAGTATCTGTTGAGAGCCTTTGTAAAAATGTCAGTCTTTTAAAGGTCTGATTAATTGAATTAGTGAGCATCACCATACTAAACACATGTTACCCAAAGTCTACTGTCTTTGAGTTAAAAGATGATAATAATCTTGGAGGGAAAGTATTTGGAATCAGTTGAGAAGAATATAGGGCCATTTCTTAATATTCCCATCTTTTTACTTTATTTTATGCCATATTCCATTCATTTTCTCTCTCAACCACTCTCTTAATCTCTCCCTCTTCCTGTCTCCCTCCCTCTCTCCTACTCCTCCATTCCTACCTCCTTCTCTCTCTTTCTCTCTCATCTTTTTCTTTTACATGATACTTGGGTTGAGTTATGTTTGTTCGGTGATATTGTGCTTTGCAAAATGTGTAGTGTCACCGTTTTTACAACATAATACTATACAGATTTAAATGCTAAAAATCTTATCATAAACATAGTAATGACCCTATAAAATAACTTAAAATTTGAATCTTTCAGAATGCTTATTTATTGCTCTTGTGAAACCTGAAACTGTTTAATATTATTAATTTAAGAATTATTTCTACTTATTCTATAATAGACAAATAATATCTGTATAAATGCATGTGATTTAAGCAATGTATGCTAATATTTGGAACCATGAATTTTAAGACTATGCTGAAGTGTTGAGTATATGTTTATTATTTCATATAACCTGTTCTATAAAAACTCAATGCCTGTGAAACTGATTTTCAATGATATGCTAAATTGTCTTTAATTAATGAAGAAAAGGGCATCTTTCTACAGTGTACTTTAATGCTTCTTTACTATTATACCAAGGTTAGTTTTTAGATAGAATAATTAACATTTATCTTTTTTCATATTACTCCTTTTTTCCCAAACTCTCATTTGTATTGGTCTCTTTTAATATTGGTCTTGCACTTCAGTTTCTTGGGGGAGTGATAATTTTCTTTAGTTTTTCAGCCAATATTTTTATTATCCAAAATTAATAAAATTTAATTTTTTGATATGTAAAAATACAAGGAGAATACAAGGAAATGGAAGAAGTTGACAAAGTTTTCAACTTTTAAATTTAGGTTTCCTTTGTATTTTGTTGCATTTTCTTTTCTTCATTTGTATCTATTATTTGTAGCTTGGATGTCGAAATGCTGTCATTCTTTATCTTAGTGATTGTCATGAAATTATCAAAATAAGAAAACAGCAAATCTCCTTTTGCCTCTGGCCACCTATCCCTAAGTTTTACAAAGTCAGAATAATCTCATATGGATATATAACTTGCATACAAGTAGAATTTAAATGATTTAGACCAGGGATCTGTAAACTTTTTCAGTGAAGGGCAAGATAGTATATAATTTAGACTTTGTTGACTAAGAGGCAAAATTGAAGATATCCTGTAAATTTTTATATAACAGGAGAGCAAATAAATGTCCACCGGTTTTTATTGACAGAAATTCAAAGTATAATAATTATTTAGTACAGTTTTTTGTAATTCAAGTGTATGAATGAGACAAATGGAATTTCTTTAGGGGAGATAGCATTTCACTTAATTGGGTTCTAGGTTAGTGTGTCCTTTTATCAGAATTGATTAACTGATAATAGGAAAATGTTTATCTGTTAATGCTGATATGTGATGAGATCTTAAATGTTTTATCTTCGAAAATGTCTTTACACAGATATGGATACTGTCAAATCTGATTGCAATCCATGAGTATGTTCATTACTTAAAAGGCATTTATAAAATTCCATTAGATTTTTTTCTTGATATTTGTCTTTTAGTTATTACATTGCTGATTAATCACTTCCAGTTGAAGTGAAAGACCCTCTGTTGCATGATTGATTGGATTTGAGAATATGGATATTTTCTTTGCCCTTATATTAAGTTCAGAAAAACACTGCTGCAATTATAGTTTGAGCTTGGAAAACTTATTCCTTGAAATGTGTGTAGGAATGAATATCTTGCTTCTTTTAACTTTTGACAGCATTGGGAAGTATATAAAGCAGCTTGATGCCACTTTGTGATTCAAACAATGTCAGTTGTTACTGAAGTGACTTTACTGTGCTATAAATTTTGCATGTAAGCACTGCTTTACCTTGTAATTTTAGGTAGAATTCATTAATAAACATTACGTCTACAGCCAAAGCTAAAAGTAGTTGAGGGTGACTCTTCTCATTCAGAAAAATTTCAGTCTTGACATTGAATGTGAAACATCACAATAAGATGTTACCACTGTGCAGACATTTTACTGTTGTATGTTAGGGTGATCAGGATATTCAGCTTTTATCTGTCAAAAATTCACATAATGATCAATGCAAGTCCACAAGAGCAGTGGTGTTCACTGTTGACACTACTGGTTGAATACCACATTTTGCATTCAAATATTTTTTACAAAGTATTTGTTGATGTATAACACAGTGAAAACTGCAGGCTCTAAATTTTTGCATAGGCTTATATTTCACAAGCCTTGTAAACTAAGTCTCTTTCTTTTCTAACTACCATGATATGTAACACATCTTAGCAGATTCCACATCAGGTTGTACTGAATTAGTGTTTTCTCAATTTCCTTGAAAATATTCTCATGTTCTACACATACTATTTATAAAGGCTAATTCTTAAATCACTTCAAATTCAGCATTGTCGTCTCAAACAACAACTAAGCAGTATCTCTGAAATTTGTGGTCTTATGGAGAGCCAAGGAAAACCACTCAGAATTATTTGCCTTATCTTTTAAGTTGACGTATCAATGATATTCTCTGGGTCATCAATTTTTGAGCAACTGTTCTTGTTGAAATGCTAATAGTTTTAAGCAAGTTTATTTTCTCTGAACACACTCCTTTAGTTACAGTCAAACATTTAATTAACTCATCATTGGTAAATGGCTTTCATTGATTAGTTAACAAATGCACCACTTACAAATTCATTTATTTTTATGAAGAAATTTTGTGTTGAGTTACTCCATTAAAATTTTTTTTTAATGTTGCTTATGAAGAACTGCTTAGTCTGGTAATGTCAACCTATATGCTGTTTTTTCAGCACAGCTATATTGTCATTGTATAATAAATACAATGCATTGTTATTTAATTTGATAAAACTATCCACACTCCACTGTGCCTTAAAAGCATGACATTTGAAGCCCTCTTTTCTATTCGTTTCTCATTTTGACATGATTGGTGTACACTGATATTAAATGTCACATTACAGCAATTCATGAAACCCTTGCAAATCTGTTTAGGTATACTGTGTCACTGAGATTTTTTTCTGCTCTTAGTAGCAGTGCAAACCAATGAGAATGCCACACATAATCTCTGTTGCAACACCTCAACTTCATAGCATTAAAACAGCCATAGAAATACATATAAGAATGAGTTTGGCTGTGACCCAACAAAACTTTCTATGTTGACACAGAAATTTGAATTTCAATAATTTTCATGTGTCACAAAATATTTTTTGATTTTTTTTCCCTCCCCCAACCATTTAAGAGTGTAAAAACTATTCTAACTAATGAGCTGGATTTGACTTGTGGGCCGTAGTTTGCTGAACCCTGATTTGGAATTTCACCTCAATAGAATAAGTTGGCAATCTTAAATTCTCTATTGACCTTTGAATATTACTTATAAAAATTTGGTAAAAAGTGTCCATAAATTGACACTTTATGCAGGCAAATGTAAAACCATTTATTGTACAGCTTATTAGAAACCTGAATGATGTAGCTTAGACGACAAGTGAGGAGAGGGTATGAAGCACTGAAGCTGAGTTCTGTATTTGTATTCTACTTGTGTATGAGTGTTGGACAATATCAAATGCTTCTGAGACAAGCATAAAGAGAACGAAGATAAAGTGGTGTTTGGATTTGGTAACATGGTAAAGCCACTGATGACTTTAGCAAGAGCAGTTTTGGGATGTGGTGGGAGGTAGGAATGTAGAGACACAGTGTATTTGCCGTTCTCTTTCAAAAAACTTAACTGAGGGGAAGCAGAATAGTAGAATGGTTGCTGATGATTCAGGCTTCAGACCAAACCTTTACATGTGATCTTTCAGACCCAACCATGGGCAAAGATAGGGTTTTGCCTGGCAGGCCTCCTGGGAGAAAACTACCTTCCTCATACGATACTTGGTACACAGCCAGTGCTTTCCAGTTTTCTGGAGGGAATTTTAGCCAGGGGTTGGCCCCACTCCTCACCTCTGTTGGCCCCTGGTGCCTTCCTTCAGAGGTCTGCTTATTTGGGGTCTGAGGCACTATTCTCTATTTCCTAGCCCTTCCCCTCCTTCATTGTTTGCCTAGCTACTCTCCCTACCGGTGCTTAAAGAGGCAGGAGTGATGCAGACCTTTCTGCACCCCTCTCCTACCCTCCCACACAGCATTCACTGGTCTGCATTCTCCCTCTTGGCTGTTCTGTGAGGGAAACTGGAAACGGGGGTGTGTGGGGGGGGTGCTCCTTTTTGCCTCCTGCTTGCATTGCTGCAAGTACTCATTGTCTGTCCTGGCCACCTGCATGTCCACTTGCTCAATTGCTCTACCTTAGCAAAGTAATGCAGGATATGGGGATAGGGGAAGACAGAGTGAAGTCCTCAGAAAGCCAGAGGACTAGCCTTTGTTAGAAGGGATGCCTCAAGCATCCCTGGAGTCCTCTGCTGCCCATAGCCTTCACTCTTCTCCACTGTCAAAGTCCCCCTGTGTACTTAGATTTCAAACATACAGTTTGTAATATTTTGTTATACCACTTGTTTACTTCTCTGCTTCTCCTAAGACTGTAATCCCTTTAGGTTAGGAATTATGCCACTTTTATCCCTATTAATCCTAGTCCCTGGCATAGTATCAGGTTTATACCAGACACTTAATAAGTATATTAATTAATAGGTGAAGTAATGGAGAAGTAGATTTTGACTTGTCATTGTGGGAGAACAGAATCTGCCATCCGAAAATATGAACAATTTTTGAGCTGAAGACAGTTAAGAAAAAGCGGATACAAGAAAGCTTTCTGCTTTCCCTCTATTTGCCTAAAAGCAGGACTTAGATTTAAAAAGACAAAAGATGTCCTGCCTTCTCCCTGTTCTACCAGGCAGAACAAAGGTTAACCACCAAAGATAACTTGGAACCCGTAACAGCCTAGAGATGGCACCAGAGGAATCTATACTAATAAGCTGTACTAACTAGCCTTTATCTCTGCCATTTATTTGCCTTCCCCCATTTGTCACCCCTAGAGACTCATAATCCTTTTCTTGTCACTTATCTAACATTGTATTTTTTTGTTGTTGAAGGTGCTATATAAATGGGAATTCAAAGTCACCTCTTTGAGAACTACTCATTCCCTGGGTGTCTCTCATGAAATATACATGTTAATAAACTTCTGTTTGTTTTTCTCACATTGATTTGTCTTTTGTTACAGTGGTCCATTCCAACTAAGAAACGGTGAAGTTTGAAAAAAAATTATTTTTCTTTCCCTACAACATTAAGAAGATTTTTTTTTCTTTTTTTTTTTGAGTCAGGTTCTCATTCTGTTGCCCGGACTGGAGTGCAGTGGCACAATCAAGGCTCACAGCAGTCTTGACCTGCGCTCAGATGATCGTCCCACCTCAATCTTCGTAGTAGCTGAGACTACAGGTGTGTGCCACCACACTCAGCTCAGCTTTTTGTTTTGTGTGTGTGTGTGTGTGTTAGAGACAGTTTTCACTATGTTGCCCAAGCTAGTCTTGAACTCTTGGCCTCAGGCGATTCTCCTGTCTCAGCATCCCAAAGTGCTGGGGTTACAGGTATGAGCCACCACACATAGCAAAGAAGATATTTTAAAACTACTAGAAATGTTTGACCTGGCATGGTGTCTCTCTCTTATAAACTTAGCATTTGGAGAGACTGATTGCTTGAGGTCAAAAGTTTGAGACTAGCCTGGACAACATAGTGAAAGCCTATCTATACAGAATATAAAAAAAAATTTAGCTGGCCAATCCCAACTATACAGGAGGTTGAGATGGTAGAATCACTTCAGCCCAGGAATTAAAGATTGCTGTGAGCTATGAATGATTGCACCACTGCATTACAGTCAGGGTGACTGAGTAAGATCTTGTCTCTTAAAAAAAGGGGGGGAGGGGTTCACAGGCATGGTGGCTCAAGCCTGTAATCCCAGCACTTTGCCTGAGCCTGTGGGTTTGCAACTTGGCGACCTCATCTCTACAATAAATTTTTAAAAATTAACCGGGCATGGTAGCGTGCGCCTGTAGCTCCGGCCACTTGGAAGGCTGAGGCAGAAGAGTCGCCTGAGCCCCGCAGGTTGATACTGGGTGGCTTTGAGTATGCCACTACATGCACTCCAGCCTGGGTGACAAAGTGAGGCTTCAACTAAAAAAAAAAAAAAGGAAGAAATGTTAAACACTAAATGACAAGGCTGCCTTATGAAAAAGTTAATTTCTCACTGAGTGCAGAACCTAAATGATATATAACACATTAGTGTTGTAAATATTCTTCCTGTTGGCGTAAAAGGATGAGTGACTTCCAAAGATTTTCTAATTCTATTTCAGTTAATGGTAGCTACTGTTAGTGCTATGGAAATAAAATAGTTTTAGTAACCTTTGTATTCCCAGGCCTAAAATTTTTTATCTTTTAATGCATAGTTTGGGAAAAGTTAAAGTTTGATTGACATCGCATACCAAGGATCCATGCTTATCAAAAAGCTTTATGTGGTAACAAAGCAGGTTTACCTAAACAAATAACTAAGTAGGGGAATGGATACATACATAGAAGCCACATAATATAATTATCATTAGGTGCCAGACTACGAAGAATTTTCTTTAAGGGCAATGCAGTTGACCTTGGTATCCACAGATTTAATATTCTGTCTATTCAGAAGGGGTCTATATGACCTGTGTATGTGATAATGTGTAATTTTTGTATGCCATGA
This sequence comes from Carlito syrichta, assembly GCF_000164805.1. Classification (NCBI taxonomy): domain Eukaryota; kingdom Metazoa; phylum Chordata; class Mammalia; order Primates; family Tarsiidae; genus Carlito; species Carlito syrichta. Next base: position 850,629 of record NW_007253822.1, on the reverse strand, counting down.
CATTATAGCACATTTTCTGTGAGATGATGTCACTTAGATGATGGATGAAGCCAGCTGACTGCTCAGCATTGTATCTCAGAGTGACTTTAATACAGAGTGCTTTCAATACATCTTCTGATCTCAATGTGTTGAACAATACTCATGATAGGTCTGTGTAGTAACGATGGTGTTGACAATATTTAGTAGTAATTGCTAAGTGCAATGTACTGAGCACTTTACATGCATTGTTGCATTATCAACTTGGTGCGTTTGCAAAGAACCTAGCACTTATTCATTAAATGTCAAGAAGTGACTGCTAGTTAAGAGATGTAATAAATTATTATGAATATTACAGAATTGGTGTTTAATTGATTCTTATACAATAAATATAAGAATTTGTGGATGTAAGGAGGAAGAGAAGATCTTTAGATAGATAAATGCCTGAGCAAAGTTAAGGAGGTGATAATTGACTGGTGTGAGAAGAGGTATGTATTGGATAGTAGCAGAAAATTGTTAGCCAGATATAGTGGGTTATAAAGCAGGTAATGACATGAATTTGGGGTATGAAGACATTGATGTTAGGGAGAAGAATGCTGGAGAAACTTTGACGTTTAACGGTGGGAGCCAGAACTAATACAGGTCAAGTGAGGAAGGAAGGTCATATGGCAGAACTTGGATTCATCCAGATTAATATTAAGGAGTTCACCATTTCTGTTTGTCTCATGCACTGTGGACATACCTATGTTTGTTATCTCTATTTTAGTATCACATTCTCCAACTCTAAATTGAATTCATCTGTATTTTATAATTGCATACCAAATATAGGAAGAGTCTATTAATATTAAACAATGTAGACATATAAAGATGAACAAAAATGTAGTTAAGGCCTTTAAAATGAACACTGAAGGTAGCAGGTATATACATACATAACTTATAAGAAAGTTTTCAATGGTACAGAGAACACGAAAAATGTGTACTGAATGCAGACCTAGCCTTATTGCATATAATACACCAGGCAGCATTTCTATTGTAAAAGAAAAGGTATGAGAATTGGATTCAGGTAGAACAATCTCTGCTATTTTAGCAAGTTACTTTCTTACTCTAAGCTTCAGATCCCTTATTTAGAAAATGAGATAATGTACTACTCCACAAAACTGCCATGAGGGTTAAATTGGGCTAATAATAACTTGTTTTAATGGAAGACATTTTTAGAAAACATATAAGCAAAGATTTAGAAGGGACATTAAAACCACTTATAACCCCACTGCTAAATACTGTTTACCTTTTTGTTTATATCTCTTTTGATATATACACATGAACTGCATTGTATGCATGCATGTATAAAACCTCTGACATTTTGTAATGTGATTTTTAAACTTACTATTTCACAAGATATATTTTAATGAAAATATATAACTATATAATAATTTTAATGGCTGTATACTTTTCTGTTTTGTGAATATTATATTTTATTTGACAGTTTGCCACTATTGTGCATTTGGTTTGTTCTCAGATTTTTTTTTCTATTAAACACAATGGCATGATTAGTATCTTGTATACATGTCTTTGGGATAAACTTAGAGAAGCAGAATCTGTCAGGTCAAAGGCTTCATGTGTATTGTTGAGAATTCTGATATTCTTCCCATTTGCCTTGCATCCAATTTCAAAGCTTATCAGTTAAGTAGGAGAACATCTGAAGAAAGGGAAAAGCATCAAAAGACTTAAGTAATAAAAGAATTGAATAATCAATCTCTGAGTTATTCAACATTTGCTGTTCACAGGAAAAATATTCACGTGTTGCATTTTTTCCTCATTCTTAGCTGAAGACATTACCGTTACCTTCTATTTGGTAAATTATTGGGAGATAGTTCTATGATAATGAAATTTTTTTGAGCAGTTTTATTTTTAAATTGTATTTACATTATTCATAATTATGATAATGTAATTGATATTTAAATATTTTATATTTCTATTGCTATTTACATATTTCATATTTCTATAAAATAATATAAATTTAAATTATGTATATTTAGATATACTAGTTTTATTTCTCTTTGTAAAAGTTACTTAGTCCCATTCTCCAAGTAAAATAAATAATACATAAAATTCATAAATGATTTTTAAATGTAATGATCAGTAATTATTTTTTACACCATTTTATTTATAAGAATAAATCAGAAACAGCCAAAATATCCACAATAAAGGATAAGTTACCTTTTTGTACATCTCTATGCAACATAGCATGTAAACATTAAAAATGTTATATGCAAGTATATTTTTTAATACTTGAGAAACTACTACAATATGTAATAAAGTAGGGAAACAGTTTAAGCTGCATAGCAAATCAACCATGATCTAATTTTTGTAAGAAAAATAATTGTATTTGTGTGTATTCATAAGAATGTCTGGAGGGGAAAAAAAACTAGAACATATTGAAACTATTATCTTTGACTGGTGGGATTTCAGGTGACTTTTATTTTCTTCTTCATTAGAACCAGATGTGTGATTTTGAGTTTTTCTACAATAAGCATTTATTATTTGCATGGCCATTGCTAGCCCATATGTCACCTTTGTGCATATTGGGAAAAGGCATCCCTTCTTCCTGTAGATGTACACCAGGATGCATTTCTTGGTCGGAGCATATAGTTTTAGTTACCACTTTCCCCTTTGGGTTTTCTTTTCCCTTTTTCATAATGAGCAACATGTACAACTGTACATGATGGATCTGAAAAGTTACATTATAAAAATTATTTTAAATTAAAGAATTAAAGATTTGTGACCTTTTACTCTATCTTTTCTGGATAGGCCACTCTCCATTCTTGATCTCTGTTGGGTCATGCCGGCCTTTGAGCTCACTCTTCCTCCCTCCTCTTTTCTATTTACTTAGACTATCCAAATACAATCTTTTTTTAGGATTTGGCCAAAATAACCCTCCTTTTTGAAATCTTTTCCAATCACTCTAACACATTTGGCAATTTCTCCTTTTTCTGAACTTCTCTTGAACTAGGTCAGGAACATGGTTTGAATGGGGGATGACAGTGAGTAGGTTGCATCTTACCTGCAGACTCTAGATGACTGGCCATGACTCCTTGGAGTAGTATGTTGAGAAAGATTTTGAGTTGCACCTGACCTCACTGGGAAAGAGGAGTGTCATTGATTTTGACTGTTTGTCCTGCATATGGAAAAGAGCAGACAAGTAGGATATATCATGTCCTTTTTCCCTGCCTGGGTTGGACATTAACCCTTTTATATACAGTTGTCCCTCAGTATCTGGAGGAGATTTGTTCCAGGACCTTCTGTGGACACTGAAATCCACATAGCATTTGCATATAACCTATGGACATCTTCCCATATACTAAATCATCTCTCTAGATTACTTATAATACCTAATGCAGTGTAACGGTTAAGTAGATATTTGTTTATTTGTTATACTGTATTGTTTTGGGAATAATAACCCAAAAAGTCTGTACATGTTCAGTACAGACACAGTTTTTTTCAACAAATATTTTTGATCTACATTTCATTGATTACACAGACACAATACCCAGAGATATGGAGGGCTGACTGTATTGGACTTGGTTTACCAACAAAATTATTAACATCTAAGGCATAGATACCGTATATTTTCTTATTTATTTTGATGATGTTTGTTTATGTTGTTGTTATTGTTATTGCTTTTATTATCCCCTCAGAATTTATCATGGAACTAAAGGTGTTCAATAGGTAACATTTCTGTTGTGCTTCCTTTATCTGGGTGTTCCAAGTCTCTTTGCTATAATTTCTCTTGTGTCTAAAGAATTTCTTTTATTGATTCTTTTAAATCAAACCTACTGGTTACAAATTCTCTTAGTTTTTCTTTGTCTGAGACTATTATCTGGAGCATAACTTCAGAAATATGGAAAACTTCTCTTTTGCCTGTGAGCCCTTTCTGTGAACTCAAGAACTTATTTACTTGACTGATTGTAAGTGGCTTAAGTGATCCATACCAGCTTCCATCCGAATGAGCTCAGTGTGTATTTTAAGTCCTTGGCTGTTGAATATTTTTAATTTAAACTTGTCCCAACATAGTGAATATTCACTAATACTCAAACTAAGGAATCTTAAAAAGAGAACAATACAGTTACATATTATTAACCATGGTAGACTTGTCTGTGCAAATGATTTGTAAGTTCTAGATCAGAGTTTATTACCAATAATAATCAGTTAAGAAACTACTTGTAAAATGCAAACATCTGAAAACCATCATTCTGAATTGTAGTAACATAAGAATTTTCATTTAGAGCCACTAATTTGCAAGATGTTCTCCAATCAAGAGAAAAATGCTAAGAATTCTTACCAAACCTAAGTAGAAAATGAGAATTCCTGGAAGATCTTTTTGGATCTTAGCGCTGATATTCACTATTTTCTTATTGGGTTAAAATGTAAAAAACACCAGGTATTTGAGAACTTATTTTTGCTTGTTTTTTCCAACACACTTTGCCTTCTTCCAACTAGACCAAAATATGAGTATGCTTTTATACCAGGACATACATGGTTCTTACTATGGGCTAGTCATTGGGCCAATGCTCTTTAATATATATAGTATTTGAGGTTTGAAAATAAGACTCACTTTCATTTATAGATATTACAGTTTTACCACACTTTTCATTAATAACATTTTATGTGTAACAGAATCTAGTACATGTAAAAATATATTCATTATTGTTTGAGATGGAAGATGTAGATATTTTTATAATTTATGTACTCAGGCCTTTATACGCTTTAACTGCCATCACGTAAAAAAACAGCTCCTGTAGATTTTGCTTTATAAAAGAAAAAAATACAAATTCAACTCTGATCTTAGCTCTTATATCTGTAGAAAACTGCAATGTACTAATATTTTAAATGTAAATAATACTCAGTTCATGACAAAAAATGTACAAAATTCTTATTTTTAAGAGTTAATCCATTTTTAAAATTATTGTGTATGTACACATTTTTATATGGGATAATATATATATCACTGATTATAAATATATTTTATCTTTTGTTAATTAAGTACCTGGTCAGTGAAATAATAGTTTAATGCTACTTGAAATAATTATGTGCATTATGGTTTATGAGTATTTTATAACTAAATATTCACTGGAATTTTGGCTTGCTTTATGAAATGATTTTGGTTGATATTTATTTTAAGTTTCTACTCCTTACCAAAAAACAAGTCTCTTTTCACCTGGATGTCTTTGTCTAATAAATTTATTTTTAATACTCAAATCCATAATAGATATTAGATTGGAATAATAGAGAATGAAGACAAAAATTGTCATTTACTTTGCTGGGAGAATCAAGTAATTAAAATTTTTTTCTAAGCTAATATTTCAACAAATATAGATGTAGAATATTGAGAGTAAGGGAGAATGTCACCTGTAGCAGAAGGAATAGGGGTTTTTTTTCCCCCCAAAATAAATGCCATCATTATGTGTTTCCTTGACCTGATTCTCTTAGACCATTAAAAATCCTGAATGCTCACTTTGGTGTGATGTTGTTTTTGTATTTGAACAAAAAGAAAAGTTGATCTCTTTCTAGTTAAGACTAGTCTTTTTGTTGAAATGTATTAAGAGCATATAAGCTTTGTCATAACAGTAGTTTCTGGACTTAGAGCATGTTTCTTTTGAAAAAAATGAAATTTGTTTGCAACATAGGTACAATATTATCATAATTTTATTTGTTTTACTTTTTTGCCTACCATGGCATGATTGATGCATGGCATCGTCTCACTCCTAAGATAGAATCCAGCAGATGCCACCTGGTTTATTTGGGACAACTTCAGTCTTGTCCCATTTAGTTTTAAAATGCCTGTTTCATGCATGTTGAGCCACCACATTTCCTGCTTCAGAGCCTTGTGTTATGCCAACATTACTATCTGTGCTGCCTCAACTACAAATTGGATGAACAGCCCGTGACACTTTTTCAATATTATTACATTAAACCAAGTGGATTTTGATTGATAACCTAATATTCAACTAATGCAGAACATCAATCATGGCAAGTATATTAATTATTTAATATTGCAGTCTAATTCAGAAATCGATGTGCTGCATGAGGGGAAGCGAAACTCATGGTTCCCAGAAGATTTAAGACAGGGAATGATTAAAAAAAGAACTGCTGTACTCCTGTGTGTTAGTTCGATACAAATCTTTATTCATTTGCCAATAATCTCTTCCCATTTTCCACTTCAGGACCATTTTATCAGTTTTGAGACCTATAATTGAATTAAGTCTGCTTTCAGCACAGGGCAAAAGGAGTTGCACAAATATTGATGAAGTCATGACAGGGACAACCCAAGAGACAGACCACTAAAGAGGACAGATTTTATACCATTTGTTGCAAGATCCCTCTATCAATGTCTTGCATCTTGTTTCTCTGCTTTTAAAACTTTATTAAAACTTTCAGAATAATTTTTCAGACATTTGTATTTAGATACCATCCATCATCACATTTTTACAACACATTTCAATGATTACGCACCTTCATATACATTATCTGTATTGCTCTTTCACAGCAGCCTTATGTGTTAGGTAAGGCAAGTAACCCTCATGTCATAGGTGGACAATCTGAGCTTCAGAAAAGTTGGATTATCACCCAGACTCACATTACTATTTTGTAGTAGAGCTTAAATTTGAGTTTCGGTATTTTGCCTCTAAGACCAGGACTATATATTGTGCTGTCTTGTGTTGTATTTTTGTACTCATGGCACTTTATCTGTGTTGTTTTAACATGGTCAGCTTTCCTTGACTTTCTGCCCAAAGTGAAAGCAAAGAAAGTTGATTTTCATGGAGCGCTTGCACAAACGTTGGTGTCTCAATGTGATATACATTAAGCTTTATGTATATGCAAGCCTTCTAGATGTGAATGAAAACTTTTTGCTTGTATCTTTTGCTAGAATAAAATGTCTTTCTTTTTCACATACATATGAAATAGAAGGTCAAATACATATATGTGTGTGCGTGTGTGTGTGTGTGTGTGTGTGTGTGTGTACGTGTATCCCTTTTAACATGTTGTATTACATTTATATTACTGTTCAATCTATTCTGTTTCCACTAGACGAGATTGCTCTGTATGTTGTTATTCAATTTTTGTGGATACATATCTTAGAATTTTCTTTACGTGTGTATTGGGTGATGGTGGAGGAATTATCTATTTTGTCATTAAAATTCATCCTCGGCTTTCTTTTGGTTCATATTTGCTTGGTTATCTTTTTCTATACTTTTTGGGGAAAAACTTTCTGGTCCTTTTGCATCATTTGTCTTTTGTAAGTAAAACATTGCTGGATTTTGTTTTTTACCTAATCTGAGAATCTTCTCAGTTATTTTAATTCTAAATGGTTGTAGGTGAACTTTCTCTAGTTTAATTTTTAGTTATGATTGCTTTGATTACATTCATATTAAATTCTGTGCTAACTTTAATTTGCCTTGTTGCTTCTTTCAGAATTTCTCTTCTTACTGCAATACATTCCTCAAGACTTTTTAAAGTAATGTCTTTGTGTTGTGAATTTTTTAAGACCTTATCAACTGAGATTTTACAGTTTTTTCTTGTATTTAAATAATAGTTCATTAGCTGTATGCTAGGTTCACAGTTCTTTTCCTTTAGCACTTTTTCTCAGGTGTTACTACTCTGTCGTCATTTTGCATACAGCATTGTGTTGAGCAGCCTGCTATCAGTGTTTTTATTCCTTTATGAAGGGGTCTCCTTTTTCCTTTTTTGAAGTGACTTTCCTCCTAATCCATAACAGTCTTAAGTGTTTTTATAATATGCTTTGCTGTAGTTTTTTACTTATCCTTTTTACTATTCCATGTGCTCTTTCAATCTGGAATTTGAATATTTTTTTTATCTGAGAAATCTGTCACTATTTTTTCAAATATTTCTTTTCTTTAATTTTGTCTTTACTCCTCTTCTAGAATTTTCATAATATAGATGCTAATACTTATACTCCTGCTCTTAATTTAATCTCTCATTTGTTCTCTTTTCACCCCTTCTCTATGCCTTCTGGGACAGTTCTGCCTCATTTTCCAGCTTATAAATTCATTCTTTTTGTGTATCTATTGTGCTTTGAATTCATCCTCTTGAGTTCTTTATTTCAAACTGTTAGATTTTTGATACTCACTATTATTCTTTTTCATAACTTCATTTTTATATTTATATTTCTAAAAATCGTTCCTTTGAAGATTTTGTTATGTTTACATTCTTGTTCAGTCTACCCTGTTTTCCTTGAATGAGTTTGTTCTGTTTATTGTTTTTCAATTTTTGCATTTAGTCACCCTACAATTTTCCTTGTGGATTTCTTTTATTTGTTTATTTGTTTTACAGCCTTCAGCTCCCTCGGGTAGTAATTTTAATCTAACAAGAGGGGTAAGAAAACCTAGTCTCTGACTTATTCTCCTCCAGATTAGGAACTAGAGTGGAAAGCCTCTACTGTTCTAGTTTGACCTTAACCACTTTTTCCATTGTGCCTTCCCACATTGTGTATTTGCACACATGCACACGCCAACACTTACCTCCTAATACTGCTATCCTAGGCAACCACTCACTGTTGCAACGTGCCTTGGTCTTTGTGTGGGTTGGAGATAATGTGGGCTGGAGAAGACCACGTAGAGACTTGAGCTGGTTGCTACTGACTCTCCACAGAAGCTTGTCTCATGATGGTCAGTTGTCAGACTTTTATTAACGGAATACATACTCTGATTCAGGGATTGTATTCGGTGATGGAGTATAAAAATTAAAAAGATCTAATGCATGTCCTCAAGGAGTTTTCATTTTAGTGGAGTCAGTGGAAAGTAAACAGGCATTTATTTTAAATGGTGATAAATTCTGTGATGGGACAAGCCCAGAGTGCTACGGGAATATGTAGGAAGAATGCATCACTTCATTTGTAAGAGAGGGATAAGGTTTCCCCACTGAAGTATGGCTTAGGTTGAGTCCTGAAAGAAAGGATCAGAAGAGGCTGGAAGAAAAGGAGCATGATAGGTAGAGGGAGTAAGTGGTTCAGTGGTAAGTGAAACCATGTTAGTAGCTGGTGTTGCTGTCACTTTTCGTGTGATGTAGCTTTGGCAAGATAACAGAGAATAGGTAAATTGCATTGTGGTAAGATATTATAATTGACATAATCAGGCTTATGTCTTAGAAAGATTCTACTATATTAGGGAGAATGAATTGAACATGGGGAAAGGCAGGAGCCATTGAGACCCATTAAGAATGTTGCAGAGCCAGGCTCGCTGGCTCAGCCTGTAATCCCATGCCTTTGGGAGGCTGAGGTGAGTGGATTGCCTGAGCCCACTTGTTCAAGACCCGCATGGGCAACGAGACCTCATCTCTACAATAAATCAAAAAATTAGCTGGGTGTGGTAGCGCGCGCCTGTAGTTCCAGCTACTCGGAAGGCTGAGGTGGAAGGATTGCCGGAGCCCAGCAGGTCGAGGCTGCAGTGGCCGGGAGCGGCCACTGCACTCCAGTCTGGGCAACAGAGTGAGATTCCAACTCAAAAAAAAAAAAAGAATGTTGCAGAAATTTAGGGAGAGAACATGACAGATTGAAACAAGATCGTAACTATGATGATAGAAGTTAGAGTTAGATCTAACTGGTAATTAAGGATGTGGGATAGGCAGGACCTTGTGGTTTATTACATTTGCTTATAATTTGGTAGTAAAGGAAAGGGAGTGTGTCAAGAATAATACCTGGTATTCTCTCAGGCATGCCATTCAAAACACATATTTTCAAATTATCTTTTAATTTAAAGAATCACCTGAAAACATAGCAAAACAATAAGCTATCTTTTGTTTTTGTTTTAAAGAACAGTTTCTTATCCTCAATTCAAAAATGCAAATAGCTCAAGAAAACGGAATGATTTTCCCTAACTGTGGCAAACACAGTTGACAGTAAAACCTACACTGAAATGAAGCTATTCACAGTCTTTGCTTATCCCACTTTGCGTGAATATTCATGTTTTTCTTTCATAATTATTCATTAGGAAGATGAGCTACTGCCTCAGACCCCACTGGCAGTGTTATATGACATACTTTACCTTCTTAAAATCTGAAATATTCTGATGAAGTAGGTTTAGCCCCACTGATGTCAGCTAATGAATCATGGCCTTTTTATTTTGATTCTGAGCATTTCTGTTCTTTTTATATTGAATATTATTTTCTAATAAGAACTATTTTGTGACAACATAACCATGGGGGAAATGATGTAGATGTATATTACATAGTCCAAACTCTTAAGATAGATTGTCAAGTGAAAGTACAAAACTTGTGTATAGCGTGCTTCTATTTGAGATTTGAAAAAACACAGCAGGGAGGAAAGATACACACACACACATATAAGAGCCCTAGAATATCTTTAGTAGGATAACCAAAGAACTAGATCCAGTGATTCCAAACTGGAAGTCCATGATGAGAGGAAGACTTAGTTTTATTATTTATTTGTGTGTGTGTCTGTGTACACACACATGTATGTTATACTATTCAGATATTTCACTATATGTTATTCCTTTTTTGGTTTTATTTCAAGTTATACAAATAACTGTATGAGAATGTCCTTGTGAAAACTTAAAGATTCATTTGACTTCTAGCTCCAGTAAATGCTTTATTTCTGAAATAGTAGTTTTAAATAATTATTTACATAGATAATAAATAATCTGTGCAGAACCTTCTCACACACCTTGTAGTAATTTATTCCTGTCATATGTCATTAGGACGGTGATGGCATTAGGGATTAGGGAATAAGTTTCAGACACCTTAAATTTCTAAGCATTGGATATATAGTTTTACTAAGATTGCAGAGCAGGAGAGAATGAATGGAGATGAGTGTAAATCAGTGGAAGTGGGAAATGTTGGAAGCCATGAGTACAGTTCTCAAGCAGCAGGTTTGATAGGGAAATTTGAAAAGATAGTGTAGCAAGACAAAGGTAACAGATAAGTATATCTTAGGCAAATCAGAAACAGGAGACAGAAACATGGAGAAAAGAAATAAAGTTGGAACCTCTCAGAGAAACAAAGAGGTATGGGGGAGACATCATGTATACAATAATGTTCTTTGTTGTTGGAGGTTTTATAATTACTTTCTACAGTGTGGTAGAGTTATAATTTTGAGTTTAAAAAAAGATATGGTTTGGTCATTATGATGTAACTAAAAGTTTGCTTGATTAGAATGAGAAAGGTCAAAGTTCATTTGTTACTAATAAATTAGTATAGACTGAAATAAGAGAAAATTCAGTATTTGCCACGTCACTAAATGTTTATTCAATTATTTTTGCTACTTGTACATATACTTGTATTTTTAGTTCTATCAGCAGACTCTTTTGCAGTGAAAACAAGAAATTTAATACTCAAAATTTATCATGGTATTTGATGTTCATATTTTCTTTGGTGATATTTTATTTTTTAATATTAAAGCAATTTTTGGTCCTAATTTGTAGCATGCACTAAATTAATGAAATTAATGATAGATTTTTAAGATTCAGTTATTTAGCTGTGCACTCACAAATGTATTCTTTATGTGTATATTACTTAAATAAAATGCAACCATTGGATAGATATTTGATAAAACAAATATAATACAATGTGAATTGTGGAATCAAGGTGGTAGATAGATAGACTCTGTAACTTTAAATATTTTCATAATGTTGGAAATAAACATAACCTCAATGAAAAAATTTGTGAAGTAGATATTGTCATAATAAAAAAAATAATACACTTGATTTCTTTTTGTTCTCCACTGCCTTTGAAAAATCTGAAACTTTTTTTAGTGGATTACCAATTTTAGATGTAATTCTACTTGCTATAAATAAAAAATCTGTTCATTTTTGATGAAAATAGTCTTTAAAAATAGTGTTATTATGAGCATTAGCAGAGATATATGAAAAATTATAAGAGTATATAAAACATTTTTGAGGTAAAGATAAATTAGAGCAGACGAGGGTTTATCAACTATTTAGAACTTTTATTTTTCTATTTTAGGGAATCTGGAAACATCAAAGCTGGATTAGAACATCTGGTAAGTTCTAATTTTCTCTTGAACATTTGCATCATCTTTGATATCTGCATTCTAAATGAACACTTTTGAATGAGCTTTGAATACCTTGTATTGAGAAAGTCAACCATTTCCCAAAGGGTCAGCTTACTGTTATTATGTGAAGGCACTTACATTTTCATTTATCTTATCATTTCAAGGGAATTTAAAATTTTTTTAAATTACTTTTTTTTGATGTAGAGATGAAATAAAATGGATGACAATCCCTGGATTGATGATTGCTTTAATTATAAACAAAAATTGTTTGGTGTAGAATTTTTGGCATATCTTGATCTGACGAAAACAAGCTTGTGTTTTAAGAAAACACAATCAAATATTGCATGCATAAATATGGTATGTTTTAGCAATTTAGTGGCTTTGAAAGAAGTGCACAGCTTTGTTTTTCCTGATGTCTTTGCCTTATGAATAATGCATTGGTTTAAACTACAGTCAGTTTTAGAATATAAAATAATTGAGATGCAAAATTTTTGGTTTAAGTAAACATTTTTAGAGAACAAGTGAATTTCAAATTGATTTAGCATTAAAATATGTCCATTGATCAAAAAATTGAAAAAAATAAAGTATTATAACATGTCTGAAATTCATTGAGTCCACTGTATGGAGTGTTTATTACGACATTAAGTAGTTCATTTAAACAGAGCATTATAGAGTCATTTGCTGGTTTCTGGTCAAATCCAAATGTTGAATAATTAATGGTACAGATTCTTTTGTAAATACAGTCTAAGTACTTTTTAAATGCAAGACTTCATTCGTATATCATACTGTAGCTTTGTTAACTATTAATGTGCTTTTGTTCTGCTTCCACAGAAGCAAACAGTAGCAAGAGGCTGCTTCATTTTGGCTTATAGCAGTTATAGAGTTGGAAGGGATTTTTTTCCTTTCATTAGCTAAAGGAAACTGAGGAAATCTAGACTTTTAAAAGAGATCCTAAAAATTACAGATTAATTTTAAAAACTGGATATAATATCTTAGAAAATTTGAACTAGGTATATGTTAGGATTAGAAGTTAGTATAATAAATAATATTATTATTCTCATTACTAAAATGTGTTTTCTGAAACTATCAATTCATAATACTGCATATATTTAGGACATATGGGCATCAGAATAAACATGTTAATCTGAAACATCACATTCCTGTATCAGTTGGGAGCTTCCAACAAGGAGGAACAGCTACTATGGTGCCAAAAGGAGCTGCCTTTTATACTTCTCTTGTAAATTATCCTTTATTAAGAAGATTTTGTATTTACTTTGTTTGTGTTCTTCAGTAAATAATAATGGGTTTGACTTTTTCTAGTTTAAATTTCATATTTTTACAGTTACTAGTAGACTCTTATTTTCAGTGACTAATATATTTATATTGTCCTTATAAAATCTTATGCAAGAGTAGGTTTCTAACTGTGCAGTGGGCTGCCAAGGAAGCCCTCCAAAACTCGTGTTATTCCAGACCTCCATTGCCCACTTTAAACAAAGTTATTCTGCTGTTAGTTATTTTGTAGATTAAACTCTTGAACTTTTTTATTTTTAAAATTTTTAAAAATAGAAATAAAATCTTGCTCTGTTTCTCAGGGGGGCCTCAAATCCTGACCTCAAGCAATGCTTTTACTTTGGCCTCCCAAAGTGCTGGGATTGCAGGTATGAGCCACCCTGCCCAGGCTGAACTTTTTAATAAGATTTCATCTGAAGAAAGAGCTTTCCAGCTAAAAATATTTAAAAACCTGTGATAGCATAGCCACTCATTAAAGTCAAGAATAAATGTATATTATTATTCCCTATTCTTAACCCTAAGTTATGTTTCATTTTCATCTGTCATATACATCAAATATATTTCAAACATGAACCTTTTAGGGATGAGAGAACCAGGACTAGTATACGGTTAGGTAGTGGGAAGCAGATTATTTTAATGCACTTCATCTAAATTGTTTGAAAGACTATCATTTGACATTGTAATAGACTTACTGACTGTGAACTACTAACAATATATTCATTTGTCTGTCTTTGTACATTAATAATACTCTGTAAACTTGTGATATTATAAAGAATATTTTCATAATTTGTCTAGGAAGTTCCATGCCTAAGAAGGTGGTGAACTCACAGTTTATGGGTTGAGCATTAATGAAACCTGTGCTGTTGTGCACCAATGGGCTCCTGAGATTTGTATCTCCCTTTCACTGCTGAGCAGATTATTTAGAACCCTTGCCTTCTGGCACATGTAGCCCTTCTTTGAACTGAGCTGTATAGCCAAATACATTTAGAAGTGTATCTTCTAATAGGTTAATTTTTAAAAGATATGGTATGAAATTAACATGAGAAAAGCATCCTACACATTTGGAATTAATTTCTTCTTTTTGTATCTTTCTTCAGTCTTTGTCTTTTCTAAATTATTTATTTAGATTATCATAGATTTATTAGTATTTTTCTAAGGGGGTAAAAGCCAGTGCAAATTGGAAAAATGACATATCTAGCCTCTTGGAATCTTATTGTTGTTCTTTCTTTGTACTATTTATATTTATGTGTTCTTCTTGGTATATAGTATTTGTAACCCTGGAAAGGTGAAAGCAGATGTAGGTCTGTGGAGAAAAGAATGGTGTAGGTGGACTGCTCCTCCAGAACATCTTCAAGAACTGACTTCCTTCACTCAAGTCCTTTACAATCTCTGAGACCCCTGATTCAGCCTTTGTTCTATCATTTCCTTCTTTTTATGCTGCCAACTTTTCCAGCATGTCATTCTTTGCAGTTTACGTTTCTTATAATACCTGATTCCACTTTTTCTTTTCACAAACTTGTTTACTACCCATGAATCCTATGTCTGTTTAAAGTTCTCGACAGAACCTTTGAAGGTTGTTACTCCATTATCTATTGATGGTTTTGCCTGATGATTGGAATATGGAGGTTTTCCAACTCCACTGCTCCCCAAATTACAACCAGCATTCTGCATTAAGGAAACATCCTACCTTTCTTATGGTATTTAACTATTTATCAAGAGTAAGGACTCATGGATTTTTACTTTATTAAATAGGTTATTATTAATTAATTTCCTATTCATTTTGATGCTCAGATTGTATCAGATTGATTGTACCATCCTTTCAAGATGGTTTTTGGATTCTTTGGACAAGTGAGAACTGTCTCCTAACAACACCAATACATTGACTCATTTGCTAAGTCATAAAATGAACATAAAAAGTAGTTTCACAGTTACTACAAGCAAACTTTGTGAAAAACAAACCTACTAACAAGAGTTCAAGATTTTGGATGGATTTAGAGTCTATCATACTCAGTGATCTATCACAGAAACAAAGAACAGAGTACAACATGTTCTCACTCATAAGCAGACCCTGAACATTTACTATAATACTATAAGAAAGGGATTGGCAGTAGAGGGATACTGCCAGGGATAGGGGTGGGGAGGAAGGGGGCACAACATCAATAAGCTTACCTGATCTCAAACCAGGCCAAGTGAGGACCAAAAAGGAGGCCCAAACTTTACGTGTACAATGACCACGTGTTTACCTAATCCTAAATTGTACCCCATATATTTAAAAATTTTTTTAAGAGTTCAAGATTTATTTTTCCCCATTCCTTGTAGTTATGTTACTCATTTAAAATGTAGTTGCATTCTTTTGGTTTTTGTATTCAGTTTAGGTGTCTTTGTCCCCATTCTTGCTGACTTAATTATGTTTAAGCATGTAGAGCATTAATATGCTTCCAGAATTCAAAATTATGCTCAGTGGTAGTCTCAGAGATGGGTGTCATTACCTTCCTTTCTAGCCTCTACCTCTATTCTCCTCTACCCCTTTTAAGTAGCCAGTTGTACTAACTTCTAATTTATCTTTTCTTTTCTTTTGTGTTGTTGTTTTGGTAAAATTAAGTGTGTGTGTGTGTGTGTGTGTGTGTGTGTGTGTGTGTGTGTGTGTCCATGCTTGCAATGTGTCTATTTCTGTTTCCTCTTATGAAAGATAGCATACTGTAAATACTTTTTTTTTTTTTGCTTAATATATCCTGGAAGTTAGTCCATAGTTACTGTGTGTAGCATTATATTTACTGTATTTTTTTCTCTGTTTGGCTGTGCCTTCTTTATTAAAGGTTTAAGATTTAAAATTACTTGCATGCCTGACATACTTTCATAGATGCTGGCAGTAGACATGAGATTCCTGGGTAAGATATAAGTGTTTTATTACTAACAGCACAACAGTTACCATATGCTTCATGTTTGTATAGTTTTCTCTTGACCTCCAAGTTCCATGGAGTGATGCTGTATACTCAGTGGGTTTGTGTCATAGCTGGGGACTCCAAGTTAGGAAAACCTGCCCAAATTTTGTCCAGTAGAAATATATCTTTATTATCTTAGGTAGCAAAACTGCCTTTTGGTATAGGGAGAGACTATATCTCTATCTTCCAAGATTATTAGCTATACAAACATCTTTGAAAAGGCAATCCAACAAAAAGCTGATGTAAGATGTTCAGAACCACTATAGAGAATTGTCTTTTAAGAACTATTATTTTTTTGTATTATGAGATTTAGGAACGTTTATGTTTTTGTTCTAATGGTTATCTTTGTATTTGTATGTTTTATAGTGCTTTTAATTCCTCTTATTCCTACTTAACCTTTTATTATATTTGTTGATTTATAACAACTAGTAATCAGTTTATTAAAATAGTTGTCTTAAGCATCTGCATGGTCACTTCAGGCTTAACTCCTAGCTCAATACTGATGGAAGTAATCTGCTTAACAATCTTAAAAAGATTGTGCAAGTTAATGAGTTGCCTGTGGATTCTCAACTGGAAGTGATCCCATGCCTTAGAACCTTCATACGAGGCATTTTTCTCCTAGTGATTCTCAAAGTCTTCCAAACTGGTCCCTTCGCTTTGAGATTCTTTCCCTTTGCACCTCTGATCAAGTCAACACCCACCTTCTCCAAGGATTTTACCAGCTTGTTGGAGTTTGGTAAAAAATAAAGAAAAAACAAAGCCCTACATAACCACTCGAATGCCACCTATTACCTTTATGACAGCCAGTACTCCTATTGTACTTTCCCATTCTTTCTTTCTTTCTTCTTATATTCTTGCTGCTTTGTTAAAACATACAATGTTTACATACTGTTCCTCTAATCATGCTGTTACCTTGTTTTAGAATCAGCTCTAAAATTAAATATATTAAATATTTACCATCAATTCATTTGTTGATATGTCTTCGGTTATCTCTCATTTTGATGAAACTCATCTTCTAGTGTATTCCCCAGAAAAGGCTCCTGTTTACAATGTTTCCTGAGATCTTGCACATTCCAAGCTGTTTTTCTATAGTCTTGGTACTTGAGTGACAACATGGCCAGATATAAAATCCTTTGCTTGCAATTTCTTCCTTGACTTTCTTAAAAATATCATTTCACTAATGCCTTGTTTTATACATTACTCTTGATGTCTCTGCTACCAACCTTATAATTTGTACCCTTATTGGCAATTTGATTTTTTTTTTTTTACCTTAAAGTTGTTCCATTTTTTCTTTGTCCTTAAAAAAATCTAGTTTTACTAGGATAATTCTGAAAGTTGGCAGTTTCTGAAGTTGAATTTTTCCCAGTGTATGGTAAGCTTTTTCATATGTAGATTTTGTTTTCTCATTTCCAGAAATAATTTTCTTGGATTATAGTATTAAATATTAGTTCTGTTCTGTTGTTTTGTTTTAGAGACTTTAATTTTATGTGTGTGTGTGTATGTGTTTGTGTATAATTTTTTTTGCTAGTCTTCTGTTTTAGTCCTTGTCATTGTATGTTTGTTCCCTAAAACCTCATGTTAAAATTTGATCCCCAATGTTGGAGTGAGGCCTAATGGGAGGTGTTTGGGTCAACAAGGTGGAAGGCTTGGTGCCTCCCTTGTGGACAGTGAGTGAGTTTTCACTATGTTAGTTCTCTTAAGAGCTGGTTTTGAGAATCTGGCGCCTTCCTCCCCTTTCTCTCGCTTACTCTCTTGCCATATGATTTCTACACACACTAGATGCTCTTCACCTTCTATCATGAGTGGAAGCAGTCTGAGGTCCTCACCAGAAGCAGATGCTGACATCTTGCTTCTTGTACAACCTGCAGAATTGTGAACCAAATAAACCTGTTTTCTTGATAAATTGCCTAGCGTCAGATACCCCTTTATAGCAACTTAAGCAGACTAAGTTTCTTGCTGACTCTTTTTACTACTTTACTTACTTTGTATATTTTGGAAACCACTGTTGAATAGACCTCGAATCCCAAGAATCATCTTGCAGGAATCTTGCAGCCATCATCAGCCCATCTCAAAGAGCCCAGTGCTCCCACCATATTTAAAGACTTAAAGAAAATGAGTGAAAAGACTGCTTATAATGTTGTGCCTAATTAGATTTTATAATAAACTTAAGAAAATAACTTTCTTTTTTGATGAAGAATGAATAACCATATGAATGAAAAATCTTGTGAAATTGTTTATATCTTTAATACAGTGTCAAGATGGGTGGTTATTAGGTGGTGATGTTGCTCCTGAATTTTTTTGTTAATGATGCTCTAAAGATTTAGAAAATTGACTCTTAAGTTCTTATCAAAGGGTAGATTCCATGTTTTTTCTACCATTTTATGTTTTAAAGTTATGAATAATGTAGTAAGTAGTAGTATATACTGAAATGCTGAACGGTTATTAAAATATTTCTTTTAAATGTATTTTCTTTTAGACTTTCTAGAGGGTTTTCAATGCAGACAAGTAGCATTCGTGATATTAACATGCAATATTATTTTTGCAATTAGAAAAAGTATAGGAGATAGAGCCTTGCCATTTGATTATAATACAGCTATTATTATTTTACAGGCAAACTATAAAAATAATGTTATCCTTTTCATGTAGGAGAGTATTTAGGGAAAATGTTACTTCATATTTCTATATGAAAAATTGTGACTTTTTAAGGTCAAAATAGTTCCGTGGGTTGTTTCTGGCTTGAAAGAAGAACGGCTGTGCTATGTATGCCCTTTGACAGAGAATGGAATGAATTATCCCAATCAGTATGATGTTTCTAAAGCTTTCCTTGTTTTTTTCTGTAAAGTGAACTAAATGAAGGTGAGTTGGAGTAAGGGGACCGGATGCTCTAAACCAGTGTTTCACCATTTTTTAAGTGCATATGGGTCAGTTGGGAATCTTGTTTAAATGCAGATTCTGATTCTCTGAGTCTGGGGCTCAGTTTGAGAATATGCATTTCAACAAATTCCCAGGTAAGGCTAATGCTGCTGGTTCAGCAAAGAAAATACATTTAAAGACGTTGACTTGAAAGATATGTGTCCAATAAAGAAAGCCTGCTGAATCTGTTGGAGAATCTCGATGTTTCCCTCATACTCATTGAGTATAATTCTGCAACCTATGAATGATTGTTGGGTGTTCATAAACCCAGGGAGAGGAGAACTCTGCGGGTTTGTGGAAGGGCAAAAAATTCACCATCTTACAGGCATAAAGTAATTTTTAAATTTTGGGTCCAGATGTTCAGTTGTATTTTTCAGGATTAGAGGTGGACGCTAGGACTAATAATACCTTGTTCAGCCATAGGCAGAAAAATTAAATGAATGACAATAAATCTTTTAGTGAAAAGGGTCATTGGTG
The DNA here is from genome assembly GCF_000164805.1 of Carlito syrichta. Taxonomy (NCBI): domain Eukaryota; kingdom Metazoa; phylum Chordata; class Mammalia; order Primates; family Tarsiidae; genus Carlito; species Carlito syrichta. The sequence continues at coordinate 830,988 of NW_007253822.1, read as the reverse complement.
TGTACAGCTTTAAATGGGATGTTTTGTATTAATAGTTGAATAGCAAAAGAACTGTGGAGCCATAACTGTGGGTTTTGTCTCCCCACAGAGGTCTCATTTATGTTTTTTGTATTGTATAGCATTTGAGAGTGATGACCTACTTGTCCTTGTGGTCAAACAACACGTTCTGGGCATTTTAAGTGTTGAAGAGCATCTGTCATTAATAGTTTGTTTAGCCCATCAGTGGCTTGTAAGAATAAAGTTGTTGCTTGCCAGAAATATAGGCAGGCTTATTACTGTTATGTACTCATAGATAACATTATCAGAATCAAATTAAAGTTCTTTTCTCTCTGTTTTCGACTATTTTACATAGAACTTGCAAATTAAACTGCTGTATTTCATTTATCAGAGTAATAGTTTTATTTAAAACAAGCATAAGTGCAAATAATGTGTTATTATCACACCTTTGAAAATTCAGTTAACATACAACATGAAGTAGAAAATGCAAAAAAAGTGATGATAAAACCTGTTCTAAATTCTGTCTGTTGTGTTTTTAGTATCTTGGTTGTCATTTTATACTTTCCCATTGTGTTCTGAAATAATGTTTTTGACATTTGTCCAAATGAGTTTGAAAATATGCGTATCTCAGAATGTCTTGATGTTACAAAAATACTGTATATATTTATTAAACACTAATTTAAAATATGTATTAGCTCATATAACTACTTAAGGATTTTAGCATAATAGATCCCTTTCCTCTCAATATTTTAATTTACTTTTCTTACCTAAGACAATATATATTTGAGGTTTAGGGTAAAACTGCATTTTAAAACAGGCACTTTTCTCAAACTGTGATTATGAGATGAAACAGCATAAAGTTTTTCTTTTTGCTACAAGACCAATTCCATAAATCTCTTTTCCTTTTAACAGTGTGTCCTTTGAATGTGTGCAAATTAAAATACCTTTAATGTGGATTAAATGTTAATGTCATGTTAATGTCATATTACTGTCATGATTTCTTAGGCAGTTTACAAAGGACTAGCATATATTCTAATCAGAAACAGTGCTATGTCAAGCGATCCATTTCTCTGATACATTCTGATCAGTTACAACTGAAAATTGTTTCTGGAATATGTGATTAACAAATATTGGCCAGTCATCCTTGGGCCCCATCTCTGTTGTCCCACAGTTCCTCCTTTCATGCTTCAAAGAAAGATCTGTCTGTTGTATTTTCAAGGCACAAAGGTTTTAAAGATGGTGAGGGAAATGGTGGCAACCTAGCATTAAAAAGAAAAGATAAGATGTCATACAATTTTCATGATATTAGTAATAGTCTCAGATTTATGTTCAATATAGTTGAACATTTTTTGGACTTTTAGAGATATGTGATTATTAATTCTCTTAAGGGTAAACTGATTATTCTAAATGTTTTAAAGTAATCCCACTTTCCATTCCTCAATGGTCTAAAACTCAGACCTTCCTAAAACTGCAGTAACTGAATATTGCTGCGGTTTCTTTTCTCTTCTTTTTTTTTTTTGTATTATGGTTCTGGACACTGTAGGTTCTG